>NC_047140.1:31540589-31545589 GCF_009829125.3 Periophthalmus magnuspinnatus
CATACATACTTACATAAATACTTACCTACTTACATACATACAAACTTAAATACATACTTACATACATACATACATACTTACATACATACTTACATACATACTTACATACATACATACATACATACTTACATACATACATACTTACATACATACATACTTACATACATACATACATACATACATACATACATACATACATACTTACATACATACATACTTACATACATACATACATACATACATACATAAATACCTACCTACGTACATACATACATACATACAAACTTAAATACATAAATACATACATGCTTACATACATAAATACTTACCTACTTACATACATTCATACATACAAACTTAAATACATGCATACATACATACTTACCTATATACATACATACATACTTACATACATACTTATATATATACTTAAATACATGCATACATACTTACATACATGCATGCATACAAACTTTAAATACATATATACATACATACTTACATAAATACTTACCTACTTACATACATACAAACTTAAATACATACATACTTAACAACATACATACATACATACATACTTACCTACATACATACATACAAACATACATACTTACCTACATACATACTTACATACAAACATACATACTTTCATACATACATACTTACATACATACATACAGACATACTTACATAAATACATACATACTTAACAACATACATATATACATACATACAAACATACATACTTACATACATACAGACATACTTACATACATACATACTTTCATACATACTTACATACATACAAACATACATACTTTCATACATACATACATACATAAATAAATACATACATACATACTTACATACATAAATACATACATACTTACATACATACATAAATAAATAAATACATACATACTTACCTATATACATACATACATACATACATACATACATACATACATACATACTTACCTATATACATACATTCATACTTACATACATGCATACAGACATACTTACATAAATACATACATACTTAACAACATACATACATACAAACATACATACTTACAGACATACTTACATACATACATACATACATACTTTCATACATACTTACATACATACATACAAACATACATACTTTCATACATACATACATACATACATAAATACATACATACATACTTACACACATAAATACATACATACATACATACTTACATACATACTTACATACATACATACATAAATACTTACATACATTCATACATACAAACTTAAATACATACATAAATACATACATACTTACATACATAAATACTTACCTACTTACATACATACATACAAACTTAAATACATGCATACATACATACATACTTATATACATAAATACTTACCTACTTACATACATACATACAAACTTAAATACATAAATACATACATACTTACATACATAAATACTTACCTACTTACATACATACATACAAACTTAAATACATGCATACATACATACTTACCTATATACATACATACATACATACTTACATACATACTTATATATATACTTAAATACATGCATACATACTTACATACATGCATGCATACAAACTTAAATACATATATACATACATACTTACATAAATACTTACCTACTTACATACATACAAACTTAAATACATACATACTTAACAACATACATACATACATACATACATACATACTTACAAACATACATACTTACATACAAACATACATACTTTCATACATACATACTTACATAAATACATACATACTTAACAACATACATACATACATACATACAAACATACATACTTACATACATACAGACATACTTACATACATACATACTTACATACATACATACATACATACATACATACTTACCTACATACATACTTTCATACATACTTACATACATACAAACATACATACTTTCATACATACATACATACATAAATACATACATAAATACTTACATACATTCATACATACAAACTTAAATACATACATAAATACATACATACTTACATACATAAATACTTACCTACTTACATACATACATACATACATACATAAATACATACATACATACTTACATACATAAATACATACATACTTACATACATACATACATACTTACATACATACTTACATACATACATACATAAATACTTACATACATTCATACATACAAACTTAAATACATGCATACATACTTACATACATAAATACTTACCTACTTACATACATACATACAAACTTAAATACATAAATACATACATACTTACATACATAAATACTTACCTACTTACATACATACATACAAACTTAAATACATGCATACATACATACATACTTATATACATAAATACTTACCTACTTACATACATTCATACATACAAACTTAAATACATGCATACATACATACATACATACATACAAACTTAAATATATAAATACATACATACTTACATAAATACTTACCTACTTACATACATACATACATACATACATACCTACATACATACATACATACATACATACATACATACAAACATACATACTTACCTACATACATACTTACATACAAACATACATACATACATACTTACATAAATACTTACCTACATACATACATACATACTTTCATACATACATACATACATACATACATACATAAATACATACATACATACTTACATACATAAATACATACATACTTACATACATACATAAATAAATACATACATACTTACCTATATACATACATACTTACATACATACATATATACATACATACATAAATACTTACCTACTTACATACATACAAACTTAAATACATAAATACATACATACTTACATAAATACTTAGCTACTTACATACATACAAACTTAAATACATACATACTTACATAAATACTTACCTACTTACATACATACAAACTTAAATACATACAGACAAACTTACATACATACATACTTACCTACATACATACATACTTTCATACATACAAACATACATACTTACATACAAACATACATACTTTCATACATACATACATACTTACATACTTTCATACATACATACATACTTACATACTTACATAAATACATACATACTTAACAACATACATACATACATACATACATACATACATACAAACATACATACTTTCATACATACATACTTACCTACATACATACTTACATACAAACATACATACATACTTACATACTTACCTATATACATACATACATACATACTTACCTATATACATACATTCATACTTACATACATACAGACATACTTACATAAATACATACATACTTAACAACATACATACATACAAACATACATACTTACATACATACAGACATACTTACATACATACATAGTTACATACATACATACATACATACATACATACATACATACTTTCATACATACTTACATACATACAAACATACATACTTTCATACATACATACATACATACATAAATACATACATACTTACATACATAAATACTTACCTACTTACATACATACATACAAACTTAAATACATGCATACATATATACATAAATACAAACTTAAATACATAAATACATACATACTTACATAAATACTTACCTACTTACATACATACAAACTTAAATACATTCATACATACATACTTACATACATACATACATACATACATACATACATACATAAATACTTACATACATTCATACATACAAACTTAAATACATGCATACATACATACTTACATACATACATACTTACCTATATACATACATACTTACATACTTACCTATATACATACATACATACTTACATTTATTTATTTATTGGTTTATTTGACAGGGACAGTGTACATTAATATCATTGCTGCAAATGCACCAGAATTAGCCAAAAGGCTGTTTTTCATCTGTTGTCCCTGGACAGATGGACAGACCTGTCTCCCTAAAAACAAGAGTAAAAATATTATACAGTAAAAATTACAATATAGTATAGAAAAAACATTAAAAACAGATATAACAAACACTGTAAACAAAAGTGTTCAGAAAGGACAAACAAAACACAGGCATCATACAGACAGTCCACAGCCCACAACATCCAACTCAAGAGAAAACACAAGTGTGTGGTTAGTCAGGGGGGAGTCATTAGTAATGTTACTACACACATGTTTGATGTTATGAACTAGTTTTTTAAATGTTTTTTGAACAGAATGTAGGTGCTTATTTCTCTGATGTTCTGAGGGACCGAGTTCCAGTTCTGTGCAGCTGTAACTGAAAAGGCTCTGACTGAAGACACTTGTCCTCAGAGGAACAGTCTCCTCAGACAGACCCTCGTGTGACCCTCTGAGAGCTGGTTCTTGTTTTCACAAACTGATTGAGTGGAGGGGATGACAGACCATTAATGATTTTATATATTAGACAGAGTTTTGAATACTTGATGACATTCTCCCAACTTAACAGTTTATGCTTCTATAAAATGGTGCAATGATGATGTCTTGAAGGTTTTTTATCTAGAATCTTGATTGTCCGTTTGTATAATGATCCAATGGGTTTTAGTGTTGTTTTGTTTGCCTGTGACCATGTTGTAAGACAGTATGTTATGTGAGAAAAGACCATAGCATGAACATTTTAGCTGCCTGCAGTGATAAATGTGACCTAATGAATCTGAAATTGGACAAGTTAAACTTTACACGGTTGCACACTTTTTTGATTTGTGATTTAAATGTTAGTTTTGAATCAATTAGGACCCCAAGATATTTGAATTCTGACACAACTTGTATTTTTTCCCCTGCCACAAAAATATCTGCCTGATTACTCATACTTGTAATGTTTGATTTAGAAAAGAACATTGCTACTGTTTTATTTACATTGAGCTTTAAGGAGGACTGATTTAACCATTCTGAGACATGGGCCATGGATTGTGTGAGTTTATCAGCTACTTGAGTTG
>NC_047140.1:31548089-31578089 GCF_009829125.3 Periophthalmus magnuspinnatus
ATACATACTTACATACATACATACATACATACATACATACATACTTGTCGTGCTCCGGTCCTGGATGTCTCCTGCCTGCTCTGCCCTACGCCCGTCTGGTCTGCCTGTCGTCCTGTCGTCCCTTCATGTGGTCTGTTCCTGTGTCCTGTGTTCCTGCTCACCTGCTCACCTCCGGATCACCCACTGGTTGTACATTGTCCTATTTACTACAATAAATCCTGTAAACATTCCCCGAGTCTGCATCCTTTGGTCCGCTACACTCACCCGTTACGACACATACTTACATACTTACCTATATACATACATACAGACATACTTACATACATACATACTTACCTATATACATACATACAGACATACTTACATACATACATACTTACCTATATACATACATACTTACCTATATACATACTTACATACATACTTACCTACATACATACATACATACATACTTACATACATACATACATACTTACATCCATCCATCCATCCATCCATTTTCTTCCGCTTATCCGGGGCCGGGTCGCGGGGGCAGCAGTCTAAGCAGGGACTCCCAGACTTCCCTCACCCCGGACACGTCCTCCAGCTCCTCCGGTGGGACCCCAAGGTGTTCCCAGGCCAGCCGAGAGACATAGTCTCTCCAGCGTGTCCTGGGTCTTCCCCGGGGCCTCCTCCCGGTGGAACATGCCCAGAACACTTCCCTAGGGAGGCGTCCAGGAGGCATCCTGAGCAGATGCCCGAGCCACCTCAGCTGGTTCCTCTCAACGTGTAGGAGCAGCGGCTCTACTCCGAGCTCCTCCCGTGTGACCGAGCTCCTCACCCTATCCCTAAGGGTGTGCCCGGCCACTCTGCGGAGGAAGCCCATTTCAGCCGCTTGTATCCGCGATCTTGTCCTTTCGGTCATTACCCAGAGCTCATGACCATAGGTGAGGGTAGGAACGTAGATTGACCGGTAAATCGAGAGCTTCGCCTTCCGGCTCAGCTCCTTCTTTACCACAACGGACCGATACAGCGACTGCATCACTGCAGACGCTGCACCGATCCGCCTGTCAATCTCCCGCTCCATCCTTCCCTCACTCGTGAACAAGACCCCGAGATACTTGAACTTGAACACAGTCGAATGCCTTCTCCAGATCCACAAAACACATGTGGACTGGTTGGGCATACTCCCATGAGCCCTCGAGGACCCAATGGAGAGTATAGAGCACCAGCTCTATACTCTCCATTGGGTCCTCGAGGGCTGGTCCACGACCAGGACGAAAACCACACTGCTCCTCCTGAATCCGAGGTTCGACTATCGGTCGGATTCTCCTCTCCAGTACCCTGGAATAGACCTTACCGGGAAGGCTGAGGAGTGTGATTCCCCTGTAATTGGAACACACCCTCTGGTCCCCCTTCTTATACAGAGGGACCACCACCCCGGTCTGCCATTCCACAGGTACTGTCCCCGACTGCCACGCGATGTTGCAGAGACGTGTCAGCCAAGACAGCCCCACAACATCCAGAGACTTGAGGTACTCAGGACGGATCTCGTCCACCCCCGGAGCCTTGCCACCGAGGAGCTTGCCAACCACCTCAGTGACTTTAGCCAGGGTGATGGACGAGTCCGCCTCTGGGTCCCCAGTTTCTGCTTCCTCCTCAGATGACACGACAACAAAGTCGATCATCGACCTCCGACCTAGAGTGTCCTGGTGCCACGTGCACCAGGACACTCTATGTCTATGGGACATAGAGTGTCCTGGTGCATAGACATAGTCTCAAGGGGACTATAGTCCCCTTGAGACTATGTCAAGGGGACACCCTTGAGACATAGTCTCAAGGGTGTCCCCTTGAGACTATGTCTATGACAATAGTCATAGACATAGTCTCATAGTCATGTCTATGTCACCCTTGACTATGTCTATGACTATAGTCATAGACATAGTCAAGGGTGTCCCCTTGAGACTATAGTCCCCTTGAGACTATAGTCATAGACATAGTCTATGACTATAGTCATAGACTATAGTCTGGATCTGGAGAAGGCATTCGACCGTGTCCCTCGTGGTGTCCTTTGGGGGGTGCTCTGGGAGTATGGGGTCCGGGGCTCTTTGCTAAGGGCTGTCCGGTCCCTGTATGACCGGAGCTGAAATGAGTTTCCTCCGCAGAGTTTTGTGGATCTGGAGAAGGCATTCGACTGTGTTCAAGTTCAAGTATCTCGGGGTCTTGTTCACGAGTGAGGGAAGGATGGAGCGGGAGATTGACAGGCGGATCGGTGCAGCGTCTGCAGTGATGCGGTCGCTGTATCGGTCCGTTGTGGTAAAGAAGGAGCTGAGCCGGAAGGCGAAGCTCTCGATTTACCGGTCAATCTACGTTCCTACCCTCACCTATGGTCATGAGCTCTGGGTAATGACCGAAAGGACAAGATCGCGGATACAAGCGGCTGAAATGGGCTTCCTCCGCAGAGTGGCCGGGCACACCCTTAGGGATAGGGTGAGGAGCTCGGTCACACGGGAGGAGTTCAGAGTAGAGCCGCTGCTCCTACACGTTGAGAGGAACCAGCTGAGGTGGCTCGGGCATCTGCTCAGGATGCCTCCTGGACGCCTCCCTAGGGAGGTGTTCTGGGCATGTCCCACCGGGAGGAGGCCCCGGGGAAGACCCAGGACACGCTGGAGGGACTATGTCTCTCGGCTGGCCTGGGAACACCTTGGGGTCCCACCGGAGGAGCTGGAGGACGAGTCCGGGGTGGGGGAAGTCTGCGAGTCCCTGCTTAGACTGCTGCCCCCGCGACCCGGCCCCGGATAAGCGGAAGAAAATGGATGGATGGATGGATGGATACATACTTACATACATACATACATACATACATACATACATACATACACACATACTTACATACAAACATACATACTTACATATATACATACATACTTACCTACATACTTACATACAAACATACATACTTTCATACTTACCTATATACATACTTACCTACATACTTACATACATACTCAAACAGTGTGGTCGGCTCTGTGTTGTGTCTGACTTGTGTCTCGTTTGTCGTTTTTGGTTTATCTATGATCTCTGAGAGTAGTTTCCCTTACAACAAATTTTCACTCAAAGCACAAAGCTGCTTCATGACGTCACAAAGCCTCGCTTGGTCTGTTGCGTGGCAACAGAACGCTTTGAAAATCGGTTGCCGCGGCAACGCATTCCACATTGCCAAGATTCCGCATATTTAATTTCTTTAATGTGATTGGTTGTTTTTTCAGATTCTAGAATGTGATGTCTCCCAGGAGGCCTTCCAAGGACCAGTTTTTTTCCTATTGATTATTGATACTTTCTGCATGTATGTCTATGGTAGAATGTTTAGCAGTTACCTTGTTGACATAATGCACACATTAGCAAACACACTGATATGTTTTCTGAAAACTCAAGAAAAAAAAACCTGTGATCAGTTCATGGTCTTGTTTAGGAGTTTGAGTTTCAACAATAAAGTGACAGAGACTTATTGAAAAACTGGTGGCTAATGCTAGCTAGCTTGTGACTGTAAATTTATGTGTATAAAGTATCCACACTGAGCAGTGCTCTTCACTATTAGCTGGGACTCACACTGGGGCTTTTGAACGTGCTCAAACACGACTGGTTTATAGAAATCTTTCCAGTCGTTAAAGTCTCTCTCGGCCAAAATTGGAGAGCTGGACATGACGTCCACTTTTTGTCCTTGCAGAGCTCGGAAGGCGGCAAACGTGGCGATGATGCAGGTTTTTCCCTCTCCCGTCCTCACCTGAATCAGACGACCTTTTGCGGACAGAGCCATGAGGGTCCAGCTCACCATCTGTGTTCATCTGGGAGTGATCTTTCTCGTCTTCTTCACTGCAGCTACCACCCTCTGCAGATCACTTGTGAGTTCATGTTTGTGGTTTGTTTCTGAGTTGAATTCTAAAATGATTTGTTTGGCATCATCGAGAAGTTTTTTATCAATTGTGTTTTGTTGCTCAATTTCACTGATTATTTCATCAAGTCCCTTATCTGAATTTGCCCCTAAAGTCTCATGCAGTTGTTCATCTGTTTTTGTTTTGTCCTGAATCAGTTCAATAAAAGTCTTTTCAGATATCTCTTTGTCGATTGTAGACTTTTCAGATTTCCAGTTTGGAGTGATCTAATTGATTTCTACATAATGCAGCATCTTCAGCATCCACAGCGGCAGGTCGTCTTCTGTCTGTTTAGAGTCGAATCGCTTCAGTAAAGACGTAAACAGCTGAATGACCTCATCTGGACTCCAGATGAGGTCTTAACCAAACTTAACCAGTTTGACGGAGTCGTGTTGGAGGTGCAACAGTTGGTGTACAGGGAGAAGAGCAGGGGAGAAAGTACACAGCCCTGTGGAGCCCCTGTGCTGATAGTCCGAGTGTCCGAGACATTCTTCCCCAGCCGTACGCGCTGTCTCCTGTCCGTCAGGAAGTCAGTGATCCACCTGCAGGTGGAGTCAGGCACATTGTTGTAGTTGTATATTGATCAACCATTTATTTTATTTATTTATTTGAGTAATTTCTTGGACCACTACTTTTTACTTCTACTTAATAGTTACTGTTTTTAACTATTTTCTCTCTTAGCATGAAATCACATTATGAATTCCATCACTGTATATAGACACAGAGGGGCATATAGTACCATTCTAACCTGTCACATACTCAAAGAGGGAAGAGATTTTTACTCAAGTATAATATTACACTGTTAAATAGACTAATACTCAAGCAGGAGTGTCTGCAAACTTCACTTGTTTTCAAAAGGTTACTCACATAAATGTAATAAAGGCTGTCTAAACATGATCTACTATAACCATAACCCAAATATCTACAGTAATAGACATTAAAATACAGGCTCTGTGCACATCAGTGCGTGGAAACCTGACTGTTGGCGTCACTAGCCTCCTTCCTGTCCAATTATGTCTCTCTGGGGTGGCAGATAAGGCAGTGGATGTCACTGATGATTACAAATGAAAATATTTCACATTTCTGTGTTTAAAGCATTGAGACACAAACATCTCCCTCATGCTAATGCTAATGCTAATGCTAATGTTGAGGCATAGTCATTTTTAAAAGAAAGTCACAAACTCAAGTAATCTACAAAAACAACGGGGTTCTCTTTACTTAATTTTAATATGTTGTTTATTTAATATTTTACAATTTTAAGGTTTTTTGAACAACATACAAAAAATATATGGACAGAATATACACAATTACACAAAATAAGTTCACAACCAGAATACACAACCTTCTTATTGAGTGATGGCCCTTCCTATTTTTGAGAAGAAGCCCATCAGAGAGAAGCGAGTGTCCAGCACAAACACATCTGTGAGACCCAAAGACACGAGGTTCTGAAGCTCGTGGTGAACGTCGAAGGAGGGGTCAGTGGACAGCTGCATCAGGCCCAGTTCGTCTCTGGACTGGAGGACACATAAAGACTCTGTGCAGAGGACTAAAGACGGGAGGTAAGCCGTGATGGGAACAAGGAAAAGCACAAGATGTTTTTCTACTTTCACATGACCCCCAAAGGCTCTGGCCCTAGTAAGTTTTTTAATGGCCTCTTTAATGTTTATGCTTAGAAACAGAAAGACTTTACATGGAGTGTGGAGGTGATGGTCAAACCTGGTGAGTGCGTCCATGGCCTCTGCCTCCATGTGTGCTTTGGAGTGTCTCTTCACGAGGAGCAGATGGAGACAGTAGACTGATCTTGGAGCTCGTGCTCAATATGTGAAACCTGTGGTAACAAATGTTGGTGTGAGGCTGGATAATGATTTAAAACATGATGTCCAGATTAGCGATGTTGTCAAAAATTTGTCAACTCGCCAAAGTCAACAATTTTGAATTTCCAGGCTAGAAATGTCAGTTATTTTGTATTTGTATTGCAAAAGAAAAAAATACTACTACTACTTCTCAAAATTGTATTTGAGCTCCACAACAAACAAACTTAGAATTGAGGGGTTTTTCCTTCATAAAAATGCCAATCATAATCTTCAATTACATAAATAATGTGAAACTGTGTTAAATGTGTTTAAACCAGGCTCTGATGTCACATGGATCTAATGCTTTTACTTTTACAAAACCACCAGAATTTTTCATATTTTGTGATATTCTGAGGTTAATCCCAGTTTCTACAGTGAAATCACATTATGTTCCACAAAACCTTTGCTCCATTCTGGAAATTATAATGTTTGTGTTAATAAAGTTTTACCAAGCCTCATCTACATTTTTTACTTATAAAAATAAGAATTTCTTAACAGAAAAACAGAAACTTTTCTGGTGGAAAAAAAAACTTCTGATATTTTGTTCCTCTCATTTATGTCATTAATCTACAGCAAAAGTTTCAAATTAAAATCTCTAAATATTTGTATTCCCTTGAAGCAGATGACAGTGGAAAACCCTGATGTAGTGCAGTACTTGTATTGTCCACTATGGCGCACTTGAGTATTTTACCTGCAGTACCAGCTTCTGCCAGAGTCAAATCTGTGTGAAATTCTGGTGAAAAACACTCATTTTGCTATTATTTTGAGAACTTTCTCTGGGAAGATTCAGGGTACCTTCAGGAACCTCCTCATACTTTTTTTTCTTTAACAAAGTGAGGACCACCCAAAATGTCCTCACTTAGAAAAATTGTCCTCAGTCTGTTGGTCTAAAACTGTGGTTCTTAACCTGGTTCGATGGAACCCTAGGGGTTCGGTGAGTCAGTCTCAGGGGTTCGGCGGAGGTCAAGACACACACCCGACTCATATGATTCGTGGACTGAGAGCGTCTCCAGACGCTGGACATGTCCCAATTCAACAAATGCACCTTTGATGTGCTTATCGAAGTACTGCCCGACTTAAATGAGCCGTTCCAACGGCATCAAAACAAAACGACATAAAAATGAAGAAAAGGAACAGACTTTGCTGTGAAAATGACATGAGAGGCACTTGTCAAGGTGAAGCCCTGTGTTTCTGAACTGGTCTCTCAAAGGCATCGCGGGGGTTATGTTCTAAAAATAACCCGCAATAGATGAAATCCACCAAGTATCAGCTTTATTTTTTACAATTATTCTATATGTTTTGCTGTAAAACCCCTCACCACACACTTTATACACTTTTCTCACACAGGCGTTACCAGGACATGTTTATATGACATTATAGATTTGGCCTGTAACATGTAGCAAAGGATGAATATGCAAGACTCAATGTACAAAATGTTTTCCAAATGCATTCATTAAATGAATCATTAATTTATTAAATTTCAGTTAAATAAACAGCAGAAAAACTCACATTCAGTTTTATCATGTGCCAAAAGATCAACAACATGAAAAGGTAAATTGAACAAGATTTACTTTTTAATTTAATTTTATTTTAATATAATTTGGTCCTCCTCCACCCTTTGTCACTGGTTCTGTTCATTATATTTATGGACAGAATTTCTAGGCGCAGCCCCGGAGGGGGTCCGGTTCAGGGGCCGGAGGGGGTCCGGTTCAGGGGCCGGAGGGGGTCCGGTTCAGGGGCCGGAGGGGGTCCGGTTCAGGGGCCGGAGGGGGTCCGGTTCAGGGGCCGGAGGGGGTCCGGTTTGGGAAACACAGGATTTCATCTCTGCTGTTTGTGGATGATGTTTGTCCTGATGCTTCTTTGAGCCAGGACCTGCAGCACTGGGGCGGTTTGAGCCGAGTGTGAAGTGTCTGGATGAGAATCAGCTCCTCCAAATCCGAGGCCATGGTTCTCCACCGGAAAAAGGTGGTTTGCTCTCTCCGGGTGGAGAGTCTCTGCCCCAAGTGGAGGAGTTCAAGTATCTCGGGGTCTTGTTCAGCGTCTGCAGTGATGCGGTCGCTGTATCGGTCCGTTGTGGTGAAGAAGGAGCTGAGCCCAAAGGCGAAGCTCTCGATTTACCGGTCAATCTACGTTCCTACCCTCACCTATGGTCATGAGCTCTGGGTAATGACCGAAAGGACAAGATCACGGATACAAGCGGCTGAAATGGGCTTCCTCCGCAGAGTGGCCGGGCGCACCCTTAGGGATAGGGTGAGGAGCTCGGTCACACGGGAGGAGCTCGGAGTAGAGCCGCTGCTCCTACACATTGAGAGGAACCAGCTGAGGCTCGGGCATCTGCTCAGGATGCCTCCTGGACGCCTCCCTAGGGAGGTGTTCTGGGCATGTCCCACTGGGAGGAGGCCCCGGGGAAGACCCAGGACACGCTGGAGGGACTATGTCTCTCTGGCCTGGGAACGCCTTGGGGTCCCACCGGAGGAGCTGGAGGACGTGTCTGGGGTGAGGGAAGTCTGGGAGTCCCTGCTTAGACTGCTGCCCCCGCGACCCGGCCCCGGATAAGCGGAAGAAAATGGATGAATGGATTAATCCCGGTTTAATTCCGGTTTAATCGTGGTTTAGTTCTGGTTTACTGCTCCAGCCCTTCCTTCTCTTCCTGTAAAACTTCATTCAAAAACGTCACCATTTGTCTGCAGGACAATTGGAAGTACAGCTCCGTGTAAACTTTTTCCATCGTTTCATTCTCTTGCCACATTTGTTCATTTTCATGTTCCTGATTTTGATTTTTGACCAGTGACGGCTCCTGTTCTTTCTTCACCCTCCACAATCTGAAACGCTCCTTCTTTAAGTCGTCGTTACTTTGACATTTTAACTTGTTGAAATCGTCCTTTACCGAGCGAGCCTCTTTGATTTCCCACTGCAGTTTATGAATTCCTCTGTACAAACTGTAGAGCCTTTCGTGTGGTTCTGTGTCACATCTCTGCTCCACTTCCTGAGACTCTCTAAGTTTGAGCAGTTTGCCGTAAATGTGGTCAAGTTTCTCGTTCAATTCCTTCTGTTTAGCTTTCTTAAGCTCCAATTCCTGATCAATTCTCTTATGAGTGTCAGACATGACTGTACTGTTTCTCATTTTGCTTTTCATTTGGTCAATTTCTTGCCCACTTTCGTGATTTGATGTCTTTAGACGCTCTATCTCGCAGAGTCTTTGGTCGTATTTGAGCGCTAGCAGTTTTTCTACGTTGTAATCTTCAGTGATTTTGCGAAGATGTTCCTTCATCTGTTCAAGTTTGCTTTTCAGGTCGCTGTTCTTCATCTCCAAGTCTGCGTATTTCTTCTTCCAAACCTCATTTTCAGCCAATTTCTCAGTCATCACAGATATTTGTTCCTGTAAGGTGCGATTTTCCTCTGTTTCTGACGCAACGTGGCTCTGTTTCCACCCTCCTTCTTGAGGCAGTTTTAATCTGAAGCGTTCAAACTCCTCTTGCAAACTCGCTCTCGTTGCGTGATCCGAAATCTCTTGTCGTAAATTTAGATGTGTATCTTCGACCGTTAAAGGTTTCTGCTTTTTCTTAACCTTCATTAGTCTCGAGCCCTCTTTCTCTACGACGTATTTCCTTTGCATCAGCACCTTCTTCTCAGTTTGTAGCATTTCCGAATGAATTTTTATCAAGCGAGGGTCTTTAATCTCTTTATTCAGCGTGTGGATTTGGTGAAGCAAGCCAGAGTACTCCATCCTCGCGTTATCCGAATCGTTTTTACGTTTCACCTTCTGAGACTCGACGATCTTCTTCAGCTCGTTGCGAAGTTTCTCTTGTTCCTTGAGTAACTTGTTGATTTTGGCGTTGATCTTTGCCGTGTTCTTGTTACTGTCCTTACGACAATCGGACAAGGCTTTTAGGTCGCTAATTTCGTTCTGTATCGATTCAATTTCCCGCAGAACGGTATTATTATAAGTCTGAATATCCGATATCAGCAACTGTTTTTGTTTATATCCAAATTCTATTATCTTGTCCGTGTCGTATTGTTTTGTTATTTTCAGAAGATGTTCCGTTAACTGCTCATTTTCTTTCATCAAAACACCTTCCAGCTTTGCCAACGCTCCACTTTTTCGTCTCAAATTCCTCTCCACAGCCAATTTCTGTGTCATGCTTGATATTTTGTCATAGACACGTTTGGCATCTTCTAGATTCTGATCATACTCAGTTACTAACTCAAGGTGGCGCTGTTTCCAGTCTTCACTTTGAGATAATTTGGATTTCAAGCTCTCAAACTCATCTCTCTGGCTTTTTAAGATCTCAGTCTCAACTTTCTTTAAGAGCCGCTTCCACCGCAAGTTTGAGGAAAATAAATGTCTCTCTCCCGCTACAAGCCTCACACGGGAGGAGCTCGGAGTAGAGCCGCTGCTCCTACACGTCGAGCAGAGCAGCTGAGGCTCGGGCATCTGCTCAGGACGCCTCCTGACGCCGGGAGAGTTGTAAAAAAGAGACAGGACTTTAACTAGACACAGCACGACTGAAGCAGAAGCAGCTCTGGTTTATCTCACACACATCCTGATTATGAATCAAACACTTTAAATCAACTGTTATGTGTAAAGGTGCTAGCGTTAGCCGCTAGCCGTCGTTAGCAGAGCTATCATAAACTGTTACAGTGCGTTCACACCGGGGCATCAGGGGCGTCCAGTTCACATTCAAAGTCTATGGTGGACGCGCGTCTGGAGCGTCCAGGCGTCAGACGCTCAAGGCGTCAACCAATCAGAGACCACGCTCCAGTGACCACGAGACAGAAGAGCGGGGAGCCACAAACACGGAGAACAGACCACAGACTTGTGATTATCGTTTAACCGGCGCCCACGACTTTCTAATGTGACGTGGGCAGATTGTAGAGAGCTGGACACAAAGACCTGAAGGACGAGGAGCTCAGTCTGCTTAAGTTATCACGACTTTGTCAAATATTTGCCCTTGAGGCCCGTGCAGCATCATTAAGTTGCTGTTGTGGTTTGTTTGTAGCTGATGAGTTTATGTTTTTATTCAGTGGAGACATTGGAAAATGATGGACATACAACTGTACAACCTGTCTGCTTCACTCACTGTGTCGTAATAATCAGAGTAGGACCTGAGTCATGATAATTCAGTGTACAATAAAATATACAAACCAAAAATACAACTGTTGTGGAATATTTCTTTATTATTGTGACAGAAACAGTTGAGAATCACCTGGCAGAGACTCCACCTCCTACATGTGTCTGCTGCACCCTCAGGTGTGTAAAGGCATTAAGCTGTGGTCAGGATTTATACTGTAGGATTATTACTGTGTGTTATACTGTACTTACACTGTATGAGCTTGTTTTGAAGTTCAATGTGCAATTTTCCATGAAATGTCCATCTGTCCTGGTTGTATTTAACTTACAGTACATAAAGTTTATGATGATTCTGATGAAGGTAAGTGTGTGCTTTTGAGTGAGGACGTTTAAAAGTTTAAAAGTACGAGGTGGCTGTGCTGTGACTGATGGACTCAGGTTTGAGCCTCAGTTCTGTCTGTCCACATTGTTAATGGTTATTATTCAGTAAAAGCACCATTTTCAATGCTTTTATTACCTTCTTAGTGGGGAGAACATGGCTAGGATTGAACAATTTAACAAATCTTTTAAATCCTTTGTCTTCCACAATACTAAAAGGCTGCCAGGTCTTCATCTATTTGAGATTTTTCTCCTGAGGAAAGAAAATAAAAACAAAGCACAAATATAAATATCACACACATGAACTTATTCCAGTTGTTGATGGCTCAGCTGGTCTTGGTCCACGTTGGTTGTCCTTATTCTCATGCAGAGGTCTGTAGTGCCTGAGTGTGGCACACAGCAAACACTTCACCTTGTACAAAAGTAAAGACAGCTGAAGATAAACTGCATCAAAATGTTCCCACACAGGGGACATCCTCCTCTTCTGAGCTGGCTCCATTCTCTCCTGACTCTGTCCTCACGCTCCTAAAACTCCAAACTCTCTCCAAACTATCTGTAACTCTATCTGTAACTGTCTCCAAACTCTCACTGACCGCATCTCTCCATCAAACACCCACATTTTGGCGCCTGAGGGGTCAATCAGTCACGTGGTCCAGCCGGGCAGAGAGGCTTCAGACGTCATCATTTTCAGCTCCTCCCCTAAATGAAGCCTCTAAGCCTCGATACAGAACTTCACATTTCTACTTGCTGATGGTAACATCGGAGCGACAGGGACATCCACCGGACACAACACAACAGTAGATTCTGGATCAAGCTCAATGACTTTCAGCACTGAGGTCTCCAAAAACCTCAGCTGACATCAGATTAACAAATGCATTTCCAAAGTCCATGTGTCTGTGCTGCAGCCTCCAATCCAACGTGCACTTTTTTCCAGCAGAATGAGCTCTTCTACGTCTCTGAAACACCATTATTGAGCGTTATTCTCATGCTGTTATCTAAAATAATAATTACATTCTACATACATCCTGTGTACAAGATGAAAATCAACTATTTGTACGTTACAAGTTTAATCATTTGACTTGTACGTGACTTATTGTAGTTGCATCTGTGTTATTTTGACTTTTCTGTAACTTAAAATCATTTGCGCACATTTTTCAAGCATTGCACATTCTAAGTATTAAATTTACTCTTAAAATGTGCAACTAAAATCAGTTACACACATCCAAAAATCACACACAAGACTATGTAAAGTTAATGCAATTTGTATTTTTTAGTTTAAGTCACAGACAAATCCAAAAGGTTTTTTTGCATCCCATATCTGTACTACAAATACCGTCTTACATAAAACCTTCACCTTAAACATACACGTATCGCTTGATTCGTATCATTCTCTTTCCCCCAACAAAGTTCTCCTCGATATGGATCAGAGAGTTCAATACAACTTGGTTTGGGGTGTGTGTGGTGAGGAGTTTTACAGCAAAAACAGAGAATAATGTAAAAAAGTTGTGTCCTTTTTTTCTCTATGCATAAAATATAGATTCAAACTGTCCTAAACTTGCCTGATAATCACTTTAGACGTTCGATCCTGATGGTTTCACTCCATGTTTCATCCAACGTCTGTATTTTTGATTAATCGCACAAATAAAACGAACGCAACGGCGGCGACGTGAGGCACAAATCCAATCTCCAGCGAGTCTCTTGTGTCTGTGGCGTTATCTCATCGGTTGTTGTCGTGGTCGTGTGTCTGTGGCGTCCGTGAGTCTTTGTGTCGTCGTGGTGTTTATTTTTATAAACGAGCGGAAAATGTGAGAGTGTCGTTTTAAACAGACGACACACACGTCAAAAACACACACACAAACGCCCCACAGCAGTGTCACCCGTCCTGCCTCACCCATGTGTCCATCCTGCCTCCCCTGTCCTGTTTCCCCCGTGTGCCCACCCTGCCTCCTCCCGTTACGTTCCTGTCCTGCCTCACCTGTCCTGCCTCACCCCTGTGTCCATCCTGTCTCCCCTGTCCTGTTTCCCCCGTGTCCGTCCTGCCTCACCCATGTACCCCATCCTGTTTCCCCCATGTGTCTCATCCTGCCTCCCCCTGTTATGTTCCTGTCCTGCCTCACCCCTATGCCTGTCCTGCCTCACCCGTCCTGTCTCCCCTGTCCTGTCTCCCCCGTGTGCCTCATCTGGCCTCACCTCTGTGTCCGTCCTGCCTCACCCCTCTCATATGCCCATCCTGCCTCCCCCGTCCTCCCCCGTCCTCCCCCGTGAGCTGGTGCTGATGTTTTTTTCATGTTTTGGGAGTAATTAAATTAAATTAAATCTGTGATGTTGATGTTTTTTCTTTGATGATCATGAAACGTGTCCAGTTTGTTTATTATTCCACATGAAGCAGAAAAAAAACAGATTTACACTTATAATATGTGACATATTTACAGATGATGTTTGTCTTTTACTGAAATAAACTTTGACACACTTCCTGTATCACCACATGATGACATCACAAGGTGGAACAGAATGTTAAACAAAAACACACAGCTCCAGGTCTGTGTGTGACAAAGAAAATGGGCTTTTTTAAAAAACCTCCTCAGATCTCATCTTTCTGAGTCTGTGGACACTGAATTAAAGGGGAGGTGGAGCGGTCAGTCTCTCAGCGTCGGTAATAAAGTGAAATGAAGTCTGACCGGTCCCTTAAACGGTCCCTTATGGACTCAGAGGACGTTTAAATGTCTCTCTGCTCTGAGTTAGCGCCGTTAGCTTCAGGTGAAGATGTGAATGTGTCACTGCAGAAGAGTCAGAGTCCGTCCATCACAGGAGACAGGGACAACGCGTCTCAGGACTGGGACAACACAGGACAGGGACAACACAGGACAGGGACAAAACAGAGCAGGGACAAAACAGGACAGGGACAAAACAGGACAGGGACAAAACAGGGCAGGGACAAAACAGGACAGGGACAAAACAGGACAGGGACAAACAGGGCAGGGACAAAACAGGACAGGGACAAAACAGAGCAGGGACAAAACAGGGTAGGGACAAAACAGGACAGGGACAAAACAGGACAGGGACAAAACAGGACAGGGACAAAACAGAGCAGGGACATAACAGAGCAGGGACAAAACAGGACAGGGACAAAACAGGACAGGGACAAAACAGAGCAGGGACAAAACAGGGCAGGGACAAAACAGGGCAGACACAGAGCCACAGAGACACAGAGTCACGGAGACACAGAGTCACGGAGCCACAGAGACACAGAGACACAGAGTCACAGAGACACAGAGACACAGAGACACAGAGACACAGAGCCACAGCTCAGACCTGTTTAAATCAGTCGTATTGAGCTTGTGTCTCTATGGTTCTCATCTCTGTTATAATTTACACTTTTTAAATCACAATATTCATCTGAAACGATTTAATAAAACAAACAAATCTGCTGACGTCTGCGTTAGAAAACTGCAGTGTCCACAGTGACGAGCTGATGTCATCGTGAACGTCGTCACAATAAAGAGGCGTGGAGCTGCAGCGCCCCCTATGGACAGAGGCACGTCACAGTGGACGTGTCACAGTCTTAAGAGGAGACGAGAACGAGGAGACGAGAAAGGAAAGGAGAGAGGAGACGAGAGAGGAGACAAGAACAAGGAGACGAGAGTGGCCGTGTCTCAGTGGGCGTGTCTCAGTGGGCGTGTCTCAGTGGGCGTGTCACAGTGGGCGTGTCTCAGTGGGCGTGTCTCAGTGGGCGTGTCACTGTGAATGGCTCTGATCTAAAATGGCGGTTCTCAGAGCTAAATATATTCTTGGTTTGTTTTATTTTTCTAATCTCTTAAATGTTTTGTCTCGTCCTCTTTTGCCCTCGCTTCAGCTCAAATTCTTTGGCGCATTAAACTTTGACGTTTTTATAGCCGCATTTTAGAGCTACTTTGAAAAATGACAAATGACTTAAGATAAACGTAATCTCTTTATTCACAGTGTAATCAGACTGAAATCATCCACAGGCGTTTGCGGGAAATAGTTTTGTTTTGTCACAGTGAGCCGTGACGCGCAGCTCAATCAGACGGCGGCTGGAAATGAAGTAAACAGAACAAAAAGTCTGAAAAGTGTGATTAAATTAAACCCCAGACTGTGTAAAGAGTCAGCGCCACAATTATTAATGTTCAGATCTTGATTTACAGACACAATAGTGAAAAAAACAAAAACAGGATCATGTAGAGGGTTAATACGAACATTTAAGACCAAAATAACCAGTCTGAAATAACAAAAAAAAGAAAAAAAACTGAAAATAACAATAAAACAACCCTGAAAATAAAAAAGGAAAATAACAAAAAAAGGAAAAAACTCAAAATAACAAAAAAAACAACCTCAAAATAAAAAATAAATAAATAAGTAAATAAAAAAAAAACAACTCAAAATAGCTCCAAAAGAAAAAAAACTACTTAAAAAACTTAAAAAACTATATATATAACAAAAACAAAAAAAAACAAAAAAAAAAAACAAAACAGGATCATGTAGAGGGTTAATACGAACATTTAAGACCAAAATGAGTCTGAAGCAGCAGAGACAGAGAGAGGGGACAGATTTTCAATAGAAAGTGAATTGGAGCCAGAAGTGAACGTCAGATATTAAACTACAGAACAAAAACAAGCTCAACACGGTCGATGTGCACAGTTCATACACAGATTACATTTGAAAATACGACATAAAGCTTTTTAGTTTGAACCTGACACTGATGCTCCACCAGCTCCACTGGCCCCGTCCCTCAGCACATCCACCTCAAAATCCTTCTCCTCACATTCAAAGCTCTCCACCTCACAGACCTGCTCCACCTCTACATCTCGCCTCCTCCTCCTCCAGCTCCAACCTCCTGTCCCTCCCCTGTAGGACCAAGCTCTGAACCCCGGGGGGACAGAGCCGTCTCCATCGCTGCCCCCACCCTCGTGACCTCTGACCTCCCCACCTTCAAAAAAGAACTCAAAACTCACCTGTTCAAAATCGCTTTTAATGTTTGATTTTATGTTGTAAATTTTGTGATATTTTATTCTTGTTTGTTTTGTGAAGCGACTTTGAGTGTCTTGAAAAGCGCTATATAAATAAAATGTATTATTATTATTATTATTAATGCTAATGCTAATGCTAATCCTTGTATTCTCATCTATCCCTGCATCTGTCACTCACTTCACCTCATCTTTTGGAACCATAGCCCAGACATATTTTAGATTTATTACCGTATTTTCCAGACCATAAATGTCACTTTTTCGGGGTGAGACTTATATGTGAAATTATTTAAAATGAACAATTTCACATCTTCGTTATTGTCACACACGTCTGTGCTTCATGTACGTGTTCACGGTGTGTTATGTTACAGTTTATTATGCATGTTACAGTTCACTTGTTTGACCACTAGACGGCGCTGGTGTGTTTGTAATACCTGTAAGAAAATGTACTTGACTCGTTTTCTTTTATTGTTTTCATATTTAATTTCCGCCTATTTATTTCCTCTTCACTTATAAAACCATAAAGGTGATAATTTTTCATTTGGAATAATATTGTAAATGTTTAGTTTATCATAAAGTTTCGTTAAAGGTCATGAAAACTACTTCCTGTTTCCCGGTTTAGTCTTTTATGCTAAAGTGAAGTCTCGACAGAGCTGTTTATTTAAAAAACAACTGACAAGTAAAATATAAAGTTTTGGTTTAGCGGTTTGTTTACTCGCAGGACAAAATGGTCTGTATATTTTCCGGGAATGAAATAAAATGTTATGTTATATTTGATGTGTTTGCTAATTAGTAAGACCACAGTGAACATCAGTGAAGAAAACTCTTGTGTCTCTCGTTAGCGTCGCGTTTCTGATTAACTGTTAATATCTTACGTTAACAAACCAGACACGTGTTCAGTTCTGTCTGTGCTTCATGGAGCTGAATAAATATAAATATGTTACGTTAGCGTTAGCGTTAGCGTGCTGCACTGATATTCAGCCAAAGAAATTTCCCCCAAAAATACGACTTATAGTCCAGTGCGACTTATATATGTTTTTTTCTTCATTATTATGCGTTTTTGGTGGTGCGACTTATACTCCAGAGCGACGCATAGTCCGGAAAATACGGTACATTTTATTTAATTCACAAACCTGTAGATAGACGATTAATCCATGGCCGATATTTACTCTTGTCACCGTATCAGGTATCGCCATTAAATCTCTTAAAAACAGACCGATATTTAGTTTTGAACCTGCATAAAACTCCATTTCAACAACAACTTTATTATGGAGATAACTGCACAAAACACGACTACAGAGCTCTGAAGTTTGTGATTTAAAAAAAAGCTTGGGGGGAGTTTGAAAACAATTTAAAAACAAAATAATCAAAATTGACCCGTAAATATTCGCTGTTGTGTTCTCTGGATTCTAAACATCAGCATCAGCCGTGGAAAAAACCCGCTCGAAATATCGCTCGACCTCTAATTTAAACCTCATCTGACTCCGTTGTTTTGTTTTGCCACATTGATTATTCAGAACTGTTTTACCATTTATTTCTCGCTATTTGGTTTTATTTTATAATGTGTGAACTTCTGCGTCTAAGTAATTTCCCCTGTGAGTCCGTAAAGTTCGTCTTCGCCCAAACGGGAAATATCGTTGTACTGCAGAACGAGGCTGTATTTCAATTTTTATGCTTATTATGTGCAGTGTGCAACTCCATGGAGCGGTTATGGCTTTGCCTGAAATGTTCCACAGTATAACATTAAACACGTCTGCGCGGAGACAAGCAGCAGGTGTTTTTAATGTTTATATGTTAATTTACAGACACAAAAGTGAAATAAAAACCCCAGGATCATGTCGAGGGTTAATACGAACATTTAAGACCAAACAGGAAGTGCGCACATGGTCACTTCCTGTTTGGAACGTGGCGGCTAGCAGGTTAGCTATGTCCATTTATATAAACAGTCTAAGGTTTTAAGGTAATTAAGACAGGTGGACCCTGCACCTGAAAAGTTACACAGTGTGTCATTAATAGATGATATACAGGAGCAACAACTATGGGCCTAAAGTGGAGTCCTGGTTTAGTCCTGGTTTAGACCTAGTCTAGTCCTGGTTTAGACCTGGTTTAGACCTGGTTTAGTCCTGGTTTAGTTGCATGTTTGAATAATCTAGTGATCTCTCCTGGTTCTTATGTTTATCTGATTCTGTCATGATCCGCACTGTCCGCTCCTGGTTTTCCTCCCTGTGTGCTCTTCCCCCTCCCTCACCTGCCTGTACCTGGAGCTGGGCGGAGCTCTTGGCTCCTCCCGCGCACACCTGCTCTCCATCTGGCTGATCACCACACCTGCCGTGGATAAGAGGAGATGGGGGAAGACACTCGGTGCGAGATCGTCTGGTTGTACTCATCCTGCCTGTGTCGTCCTCACTTGTTCCTGTCGTCCCTGTGTTCCTGTCGTGCTCCGGCCCTGGATGTCTCCTGCCCGCTCTGCCCTACGCCCGTCTGGTCTGCCTGTTTCTGTGTTCCTGCTCACCTGCTCACCTGCTCACCTCCGGATCACCCTCTGTTTGTACTTGTCCTATTCCTACAATAAATCCTGTAAATCTGCCCCGAGTCTGCATCCCTTGGTCCGCTACACTCACCCGTTACGACAGATTCTGAACAAAGTCTTCAGTCTTTGTGTTTTGTTCAGTTTTTATGTTAAATCAGAGTTTATAGATGTTGTTGTGTAAAAACGTCACAAATGGATGTTCAGTTTTATTTAACCTGATCTGAGGAGGTTGTTTTTGCTCAAGGATCCTCTTTTCTCTCGTCTTTTCTCTCGTCTTTTCTCTCTTCTTTACTCTCGTCTTTTCTCTCATGTGCAGCTTCTTTATGAGGTTTGTTTACATCCTTCAGCCGCTGTGAATCACAAGGTCAGATTTACTCCAGCCGCAGCTGAACATGAACAAATCTTAAATATTTTACATCTATTTGACGATTCTGCAGCAGTTTACACACAGAAATATAAGAAAAACACGTATCACATCGTGTTTCATATAAAAATAAGGAAAACAGCCAAAATACGGGGTCGTACTGAGCGGAAGTGTGGAACACAGGGGGAGGGTGAAGGGGAAGAGCGAAGAGGAAGAGGAAGGACGAAGGGGAAGAGCGGAGGGGGAAGAGGAAGGACGAAGGGCAAAGCGGAAGGGCGAAGAGGAAGGACGAAGGGCGAAGAGGAAGGGCGAAGAGGAAGGACGAAGAGGAAGAGCGGAGGGGGGAGGGCGAAAAGAAACAGCGAAGAGGAAGGGGAAAGAGGAAGGACGAAGGGGAAGAGCGGAGGGGGAAGAGGAAGAGATACAAAAGAGAGTTGGGATTGGGGCCTAGATCTGACTGAAAATTTGCCTAAAATTTCAAATTTTGGCTCATTTTTTTGGAGTTAAAACTTGAATTTTGTCATAAGGTCCGGGGGATCAAAGACACAGACTCGGAGTAAAGTTTGAACAGAGTTTATTCTGATCAAGAGAACGTGAAGTGTTAGGAAAGATATCGGTGCTTAGTTATTCTGCATAACCACTGCCATAGTTTATTATTGTTTTACTATAGTTCATTATTGTAGTACTATAGTTCATTATTGTAGTACTATAGTTCATTATTGTAGTACTATAGTTCATTATTGTAGTACTATAGTTCATTATTGTTTTACTATAGTTCATTATTGTATTACTATAGTTCATTATTGTTTTACTATAGTTCATTATTGTATTACTATAGTTCATTATTGTTTTACTATAGGTCATTATTGTAGTACTATAGTTCATTATTGTTTTACTATAGTTCATTATTGTATTACTATAGTTCATTATTGTTTTACTATAGGTCATTATTGTAGTACTATAGTTCATTATTGTTTTACTATAGTTCATTATTGTATTACTATAGTTCATTATTGTTTTACTATAGTTCATTATTGTATTACTATAGTTCATTATTGTTTTACTATAGGTCATTATTGTAGTACTATAGTTCATTATTGTAGTACTATAGTTCATTATTGTATTACTATAGTTCATTATTGTTTTACTATAGTTCATTATTGTAGTACTATAGTTCATTATTGTAGTACTATAGTTCATTATTGTATTACTATAGTTCATTATTGTAGTACTATAGTTCATTATTGTAGTACTATAGTTCATTATTGTATTACTATAGTTCATTATTGTTTTACTATAGTTCATTATTGTAGTACTATAGTTCATTATTGTATTACTATAGTTCATTATTGTTTTACTATAGTTCATTATTGTAGTACTATAGTTCATTATTGTAGTACTATAGTTCATTATTGTATTACTATAGTTCATTATTGTAGTACTATAGTTCATTATTGTAGTACTATAGTTCATTATTGTAGTACTATAGTTCATTATTGTAGTACTATAGTTCATTATTGTAGTACTATAGTTCATTATTGTAGTACTATAGTTCATTATTGTTTTACTATAGTTCATTATTGTAGTACTATAGTTCATTATTGTTTTACTATAGTTCATTATTGTAGTACTATAGTTCATTATTGTAGTACTATAGTTCATTATTGTAGTACTATAGTTCATTATTGTAGTACTATAGTTCATTATTGTTGTACTATAGTTCATTATTGTAGTACTATAGTTCATTATTGTAGTACTATAGTTCATTATTGTAGTACTATAGTTCATTATTGTAGTACTATAGTTCATTATTGTAGTACTATAGTTCATTATTGTAGTACTATAGTTCATTATTGTAGTACTATAGTTCATTATTGTAGCAGCTCATGAGAAGACGAGGACTTTACTACAGCTATGACGCAGATATATGTTCATGTACTGCATATTCTACTTCTATCTATAAATCTAATCAAATATTTAAGTGGGGAAATGACTTATTGATCGGGATGTACTGACTCAGGACTGGTCACCCTGGTCAAAACAAACAAAACATGTGTCAGCGATCGGAGCAAGAGACAACGAGGATGTGCAGCCTGATAAGACAGAGGCCTGTGCGCCAACGAAGAGGCGCAGAGTCTAAACCGTGGTGTCCTCTCACTGTAGTACGTGTATAAAAACTCACTGTACAGACGTAAACATTTAGTCTCTGCCTGGGGATCAGCTGCACTGACTCCGTGTACAAGTACTGCTCTTTACTGGGTGATTGAGTAAATTCCCTTCTGAACATTATCTCTGTTTCAAGGTTGTTCTTTGTCTTAGCAGAAAGTAACGAACACGAGAGGAAAAGGCTAAGTCCCTCAACAGAACGCTGGTGGAGGAGGAGCCGGGCGTAGGAAGCTGGGTCGGAGGCTGAGGTGGGTCCAAGAAACAGGATCTGGCGAAAAACGAGAAAAACAGACAGAGCCAAACGGAACTGCACCACGGAGGATACACCGACGATCTGCCAGCGTTTGCAGAAATCCTCAATCCCCTTTGCGGTCCAGAGGTGGAGGCTTGATAGCTGAACGTGGGTGGTGCCAGAATCTCCACCCGGCTCCAGGCACAGACGCAGAAAAGAGGAGGAAAGACAGAAAACACAGGGACAGACAAAACCTGACAAATGTGAGGTTTCGTCAAAAAAAAGAAAAAAAGTCCAAGACAGTAAAGTTTGGTGAGTGTAGGTGTTTGAAGGGCGGAGCCTCGTGTCCCTGTGGAGGAAATGCACCGTCTCGTATAACTGGAGGCAGATTGATTAAATTAAATATTAAAACGTCTCGCCGCAGAGTGGACACATGAAAGCTCCAATGATAAGAGACAAACTGACCAAACATTGAAACAGTGAGCTGCCTGGAGCACGTCGTCTCGGAGCCTCTTGAAGAGTTTCTTATCTCCCAGACTCAGTGCAGTTTATTTAAGCAAAGACTTTGTTTCTAATCCACCGGACGCAGTGAATGAGCCCGGAACGATCGATACGATGCAGACTCATTATCATTGTTTAACCTCGGCCAGTGAAAGATCTCAGTCACAGCTCTGCAGGAGACAATCTGTGACCGTAGTATCGACGAGGGGACGTCACGTGACCCTGGACAAAGAGCGACTGGTGGAAATGAGACAGAGAACGTGCGGATTACTGATGATTTTATTGATTGAGCTGATTTTGTTCAAAGCAAACGAGGAGGAACATCAAATACAACGTTCATAGATGTGGTGTGGACGTCATCTCTGATTCTGTGAAAACAAAAAGACAGTAAATTAAAACAAATGTTAAATGAAAACATAAATAATCACCATAAAAGTGACATTTAAAGAGAAGAGTTAGAATAAAACCCTGTCAGTCACATGAACCTGGATTTAAACATCGTCAAAGTTGAGTCACATCTTCAGGAAGTGAGACAGGATTAAACTGAACAAAACTGAAACACTGATTCAAAAGGTTTAGTCCTGGTTTAGTCCTGGTTTAGTCCTGGTTTAGTCCTGGTTTAGTCCTCAGAGTGTGAGATGGTTCACATCATAATTCATCATTTCCATATGATTTTTAAACAGTAACTTGAATTATTATGGTGAAATAATCGTTAATCTCACTTATTTTGGCCACGAGTATCATCCTTTCCGTATCGCCCTGGGTCTGACGTGTTTATCGACCGATGGTTTTTGCTCCAGGCTCAAAAATAGCCAAAGAAATGAAAAAATAAACATAAAAACGTCACATTTGATTTGACTTTATTCAGATGTTTTTGCACAAACCTGATGAATGTGTTAATTAGGCTGGAGTTTGCTCTGTCAAACTTTCAAACGGTGCAAAGTGTTTTTATGACTTTTACTGCACGGTTCATTTGCATAAACGTCGA
The DNA here is from genome assembly GCF_009829125.3 of Periophthalmus magnuspinnatus. Classification (NCBI taxonomy): domain Eukaryota; kingdom Metazoa; phylum Chordata; class Actinopteri; order Gobiiformes; family Gobiidae; genus Periophthalmus; species Periophthalmus magnuspinnatus. The sequence continues at coordinate 31,571,066 of NC_047140.1, forward strand.
TCTGTTTCTTTTTTAGGTTTTAGGCCGGTTCGTTTCAGCCTTTACAGCTTCAGATCAGACAGATGGCACATTTTGGCCACTACACCGTGTTTTAATCTTTCTCCAGAGTATGAACCGTGTGAACCGCTGACGTGCCAAATGTAAAGCTCTGCTCTCGCTCTGTCGCCGGGAAGTCAATTAAAATAACACACGCAGCCTGAATACTCATTTTCAATAACCGTTTTTGTGTTTTTGGTGATAAACAGTGTAAACACAGTGTGAGTGTGCAAATACACTTCTCTAATTAGACAAAACTGAATACAAAACAAACACAGCAACGAAAATACAGCTGTTTGCAATTATGTCATGTTTTTTTTACTATAATATAATGCAGCGCTGTGTAAAAGTATCCAGAGTATTCAATACAATACTTTACAAAACACATTTTAAAGCAGATATTCAGTTTTCTGTAAATAAATCCATTCTCAAAGTTTTCTGCTATCGCTGTCGTTTAAGAGGAACTTTAGCAAAAATGTATAAAATATTCAAGGAAATAAGAGTTATTAATATTTATATAAACCATAGACTGTTTATATAAATGGACATAGCTAACCTGCTAGCATAGCCTGCACATTTACATGGACATAGCTAACCTGCTAGCCGCCGCGTTCCAAACAGGATGTGATCACGGGTATGACTCTTTATCCTAAAAGTTTATTTGTTTTGTTCTGGATCTCTTTGACCTCACCTTCGTAAAACCGTCTGTTGTTTGTGCGAGTGTATCTGTTGTTTGTGCGAGTGTATCTGTTGTTTGTGCGAGTGTATCTGTTGTTTGTGCGGGTGTATCTGTTGTTTGTGCGGGTGATTCAATAAACCAGACTTTTTGATTCAATACTTCTCAAAACGTCTTTGTTATTTTTTATTTTTAAGGTTATTATTATTATCATTCTGGTCTTAAATGTTCGTATTAACCCTCTACATGATCCTGGGGTTTTTATTTCACTATTGTGTCTGTAAATCAAGATATGAACATTAATAACAGACAAATCAGGCGCCTTCTTTAGCGTTAGCAACAGGTTTGATTGACAGCGTTGCTAAGCGCCTGCTCCCTGTTAAACCAGTGGTGCGGGTGAGAATGGGCGTCACTTTCAACAGCGTCGTTCCTGATTGGCTCTTTGGTTGCTATGATACTCACGGTCGGAATTCCAAATATAGAACTCTTCTCCAAATTAGCCGCTATAACTGCTAGCCTCAATGAGCTTGATTTGGGGCTGAACGCTGTGACGTCGCACTCACTCTGTCACTTTTTTTACAGTCTGTGGACAGAACAGTCGCAGGATTTTTGCAGGACCAAAGATGGACAAAAGGATTTACTGCAGCAAGAAACAGAAAAGCCAGAAAATAAAACAACAAAAGTAGATTTTTTTTCATTTGTTCTTCCTGCTCAGTCTCACCTTGTTTACACAGCTTGAGGCTCCACGCTGGAAAATACAAGGTTTCCCATAGAGCCGGTAAAACAGGAGTAAAACTGTGATTATTACACAACCACGTTTATAAAAATAACACCAGGCCTTGTGTGTTAGATTCTCTTGTGTCTTCTTTATAAAGTGTCGACATTATAAAAGACTCGTTACTTTCCCAGGTTTAACAGTGCGAGCGTCGTTCTGTGGTACAAATCAGGAGCTGGATTGTTATTGCGGATAATCGTCTCATTACGTTGTTTACTGCGGTTGCCAGGTTGGGCTCCGGCTGCTCGTCCATTACCTCGTTTGTGCAGATGGATGTCCCGGCTGGACCAGAGTCACTGTCGCACTTCTCTCTCGTTTCGGTCCATTATCCAAACACAAAGGTCGAGGTTTGGGCCAGACGTGAACACATCCAGATCTGACCGAGCTGAGACCGTGAAATGCGACGCAAAACGGAGGATGAGTTTGGATTTGGATGCGACATTGGGAAGTTGGGGAGGAAGCCGTGGGCGTGATGGAACCACGGCGATGTTTGTGGGACTACGACGATTTACAACCGCTAAAACGAAAAGTCAACGTGAGGTCAGCGGCGATGACCCCACAGTGGCGCGGAGAATGTCAAGAGCTTTCAAAAAAACATTTAATATGCTGTCGGCATAACTGCTAAAATTAATGGAGGTCAACCTGGACGAGATGGTGAATGACGAGCGCTAGCTAATCAAATTTAGCGTGAAGGGCCAAAATTACCTTGGATTAATTCAATCAAAGTAGAGAATGGAAACCACGTTGTGTTTTTAAATGAGTTGCCGTGGTGACGCGCAAAACCGCCCGTGTTATTCCTATGGCAGAATTCCCACAATTTCCCACTGATGTCAAAATTATTGTTATTATTTTTGTTTTGACCGTGTTGCCGTGGCGATGCTGTGTTATTCTTATGTTTTTATTTTATTTTTATTTTTTTTAATTAGGACAGTACATATTAACGCGTCTACAAAAAAGTTTCTACATAAATATGCCGGAGTTCGCACTGGAGCTAAATTTCATGCGTCGTCCTAAAGCAGAACATGAAACATTCAATCTGAAAACACAAACATTTAGACAATACACCAGACACAAACGCACAACAACATGACATCACACTATTTACAATCGAAGAGCCTCAGTCCAGATCAGGGGCGTCAAACACATTTTCACCGAGAGCCACATCAGCAAATTGTCTGCTCTCAAAGGACCAGATGTAAAATAAATCTAACTCATTTTTTAACTCGTAAATTCACTGTTTCTGTATTTATTACGTATTCAAGTTACAAATATTACAGATGCGTTTGCCTTGATGTGAAAATATGGATGTGTGACTGTGTATCTCTGGATAAATTGAGATTTTAAGACCATCACAACTTTTAATTTATCCTGTCGATGGCCACATGAAATGATGTGGAGGGCCGCATTTAGCCCGCGGGCCTTGAGTTTGACACATGTGGTCTAGAGTATAAAGAGCCCAGAGGGTTTGTTTGAAGGTTGAGTCTCTCTTGAGTTTCTAACGTGCTCCGGTCGTGTGTTCCATCATTTTGAGCCTCTGACAGACGCCACAGTTTGACAAAATTTAGTTCTGCGCCTTTGTCTCCTCTTGTTAATCCCAGTATTTTTTTATTTTTTATTAATAAAATCCTTTAAAGGTGGAGGAGCAAACCCATTTAGAACTTTAAAAATGAGAGGAGCATCCAGGAACATCTGAAAACTTTCCAAAACTAAGATATTGTACTTCCTCAAAATGTTACAATAATGATGAGTTTAAAGGCTTTTTATCTTAGGCTTTCAGAGGGAAAATGTTCAGAACTTCCAAACTTTCAAAGCAATAAAACAGCTTCATTAATGTGACTGAAGAATGTGACATTTTGCACGGTGACTCTTCAGATCGTCCCCGTCCAAAGAGTCCAGAAGGTCAATGTCGTCTTTTGCACGGTGTTGCCACGGCGACGAAGTTTGTTTAGTGAAAAGTACAGAACAAAACTGCAAAAGGAGCCACTGCAGTCCTTAAACCCGGAGGCCGCTGCGCAATTTTGACGCCCGAAAGATTTATGATCGCGCGGAGAATCTTGAGTCGTAGCTAAAAGTCGCGGGTCTTTAGTCTCAGAGTGAAACCGGGACAAAGATTAAAGTTAGAACCACTGCGTCTGCGATCAGTCTGTGTCCAGCAGTAAACACCGGGGACCGTCTCTCTGTTTCTTTCATTTACTTTTACAGACACGAGGACACAGAGCATTTAACACGAGCACCAACTGGACCAAATAAAAATATAGAATGTGGCGTCCAACCCGACACAGACGCTGCTTCACCAGGACAAACTTTGTGACTTTTGTCTTCAGTCCTTCCTCACATTCTCATCTGCCTTTTCTGGTTCTGGTCCTTCTAGTTACAATTGCAGAGACACGAGGAGCCGCAGTGAGGCTTTGTCCCTCCAGAGTGTCCTGGGTCCTGAGGCTTTGTCCCTCCAGAGTGTCCCGGGTCTGATGCCTGAACCACCTCAGCTGCTCCTCTCCATGTGGGGGAGCAGTGGCTCTACTCCGAGCTCAGTACATATAAATATAACATTTTTTAAAGGATAAGTTTTCGTTAAGCCAAGACCCATGTCTCAGAATGATGTGACAAATTCAAAATGATCAGTTTATTATAGAAACAAATCCTGTGTCTCATTGAATTACACAAAAGAAACAGTTGATCCTTTGTCTTTGTCCTGGAGTCGATTTAAAACACACAGACCTCAGCCTCGAACAGGAGAAGTTAAACTCTGTCCATCTCTGTCTCTGTGGAAAAGTGTGTCGGCCATCGCTGTGTCAGAAGAACAACACTGTAAGAACTTTGTACAGAACGACTTTAAAACCTGCAGAAAGAACAGCTCATCTGTTTGTTCATCTGAGACACTGGAACATTTAAGACCAGGTCACATGACTGTACGAGGCTAAAGACGAGCTGCACCGGGACAAACAAGACACTGGAGACTTCAATGACACAATCGCAATTTAATAATGTTTATATAGACTTTTACACACACCTGCTCCTGTTTTTAATGTTTTTATGGACTTTTACACACACCTGCTCCTGTTTTTAATGTTTTTACGGACTTTTACACACACCTGCTCCTGTTTTTAATGTTTTTATGGACTTTTACACACACCTGCTCCTGTTTTTAATGTTTTTATGGACTTTTACACACACCTGCTCCTGTTTTTAATGGATTATATGGACTTTTACACACACCTGCTCCTGTTTTTAATGTTTTTACGGACTTTTACACACTCCTGCTCCTGTTTTTAATGTTTTTACGGACTTTTACACACACCTGCTCCTGTTTTTAATGTTTTTATGGACTTTTACACACACCTGCTCCTGTTTTTAATGTTTTTACGGACTTTTACACACACCTGCTCCTGTTTTTAATGTTTTTACGGACTTTTACACACACCTGCTCCTGTTTTTAATGTTTTTACGGACTTTTACACACACCTGCTCCTGTTTTTAATGTTTTTACAGACTTTTACACACACCTGCTCCTGTTTTTAATGTTTTTACGGACTTTTACACACACCTGCTCCTGTTTTTAATGTTTTTATGGACTTTTACACACACCTGCTCCTGTTTTTAATGGTTTATATGGACTTTTACACACACACACACACACACATACACACACACACACACCTGCTCCTGTTTTTAATGTTTTTATGGACTTTTACACACACCTGCTCCTGTTTTTAATGTTTTTATGGACTTTTACACACACCTGCTCCTGTTTTTAATGTTTTTATGGACTTTTACACACACCTGCTCCTGTTTTTAATGTTTTTATGGACTTTTACACACACCTGCTCCTGTTTTTAATGTTTTTACGGACTTTTACACACACACCTGCTTCTGTTTTTAATGTTTTTATGGACTTTTACACACACCTGCTCCTGTTTTTAATGGTTTATATGGACTTTTACACACACCTGCTCCTGTTTTTAATGTTTTTATGGACTTTTACACACACCTGCTCCTGTTTTTAATGTTTTTATGGACTTTTACACACACCTGCTCCTGTTTTTAATGTTTTTATGGACTTTTACACACACCTACTCCTGTTTTTAATGTTTTTACTGACTTTTACACACACCTGCTCCTGTTTTTAATGGATTATATGGACTTTTACACACACCTGCTCCTGTTTTTAATGTTTTTATGGACTTTTACACACACCTGCTCCTGTTTTTAATGTTTTTACGGACTTTTACACACACCTGCTCCTGTTTTTAATGTTTTTATGGACTTTTACACACACCTGCTCCTGTTTTTAATGTTTATATGGACTTTTATACTTACATTTTGTTTATTTTTTGGTTATATTATATTTTAAACAAGGCGCCCATGAAAAAGAGAGTCTCATCTGGTTCTTCTGGATTAATAAAGATGAAAACAGAATGAAATAATGAGTTCTCCAGTCCCTCGGTGTAACGCCGCTGTATTATATGACTAAATCCCTTTGATTAACACACTCAGACCTAATTACACTGCGAGCGCTAATGGAAAAACAAGCACATTAAAATAAATACTCCTGCCATTACCAGAGCCTGAAGACGCATCACTGAACTCTGAAGTGACACGGCTCCCTCCGACATGACGACGTGCAGACGGCGTGAAAATAAACGCAGACGCAAACACGGCCATAACCCTGACGCAGAACAGGGCTTTTCCAACAGGCAGAATCACTGTCAAAACAAAACATTATCGATGGTGACGATGATACACCTCGAAAAGGGATTCAAGACAAACATCGAGTGTCTGGAGTAATGAGTTTACGCCGAGCTGTCGGACAGAAAAGACTGAGAGGGCACCGGCCTGAATAATAGAGGCAAACACAGGAAATAAGCAAAACAAGAGAACGGCGGCTCTCTCCGAATACAAAACAGGAGAAAAACACGGTCCAGAGGGGTTCAGAGCGGTGGAGACGCGGTCCTAAGGGGAGTTTTTAAGGCCGTTATATAAGATCGTTTTGGCATCACGACCAAGAGTTTATGATCAAAGGAGAGTTATAAAGTGTTATGGAAGTCGTAAAAAGGCTCCGTCTAAACTGAGCCGAGGCAGGAGCAGAGACAGGGCTCAGCGTCACCGTCCGAAGATCACGTCAGACGATCTTTAGGTTAGTCCGTTTGGAAATGACGCTGGGGATGTTGTGCCGTGCCACGTTTGACCTTTTCGGAGTTGGAAAGATTGAAAACAGCTTGAGTTGGAAAAAGAACAAAAAAAAAAAGGAAGTAAAGTGGAAAAAACGAGGAGAGATCGAGGACACCTGCCCCTGAGAAAACTGTAAAGAAGCGAGTATCATAGCAACCGAAGAGCCAATCAGGAGCGTTGAGAGTAAATGTTTTTCGACTTCTGTGAGGCTCAGCTAATTTCCCTGGCAGCTGCGGCTTTCATGCAGCGCACGTCCTCTGGGTCAAAGCGGAAAAAACAGTTGAAATCGTCTCAAGCTGGTCAGAACCGGTTGAAGAACTGTTACGCGTCGGGTCCCTGAGGTCGCCCCTGCGTGGGTGAACCAGAGA
>NC_047140.1:32273089-32468089 GCF_009829125.3 Periophthalmus magnuspinnatus
GTTGTGTGTGCAGGTGTGTGCAGGTGTGTGTGCAGGTGTGTGTGTCAGCTGTGTGTGCAGGTGTGTGTCACAGTGCTGTGTGCAGTTGTGTGTGCAGGTGTGTGTGCAGTTGTGTGTGCAGGTGTGTGTGCAGGTGTGTGCGCAGGTGTGTGTGCAGTTGTGCGTGCAGGTGTGTGCAGTTGTGCGTGCAGGTGTGTGTGCAGGTGTGTGCGCAGGTGTGTGTGCAGTTGTGCGTGCAGGTGTGTGTGCAGGTGTGTGTGCAGTTGTGTGTGTCAGTTGTGCGTGCAGGTGTGTGTGCAGTTGCGTGTGCAGGTGTGTGCAGGTGCGTGCAGGTGTGTGTGCAGTTGTGCGTGCAGGTGTGTGCAGTTGTGCGTGCAGGTGTGTGTGCAGGTGTGTGTGCAGTTGTGTGTGTCAGTTGTGCGTGCAGGTGTGTGTGCAGTTGTGCGTGCAGGTGTGTGTGCAGGTGTGTGTGCAGGTGTGTGCAGGTGTGTGTAGCTCACACTCATGTTGTGGTCAGGCTGCAGTTCTCTCTGGTTCCAGAGCCGCTGCTCCTCCTGGTGCAGCTCATTACTGGGCTAATTAACTCCACATGCCTCATGGGCGGCTCTCAGGGACCTGCTCTGGGGGTCGGGCTAAGCCTCTTTAGTAATTGCGTCCAACTGTTCACAGAACAATTAAATGTGCAGAGGGGGGGTCTGTGTGTAAAGAGCAGAGCCGTACACTTCAGCTCAGTGACAGAACAAGAGGAGCCACAGAGTCACACAAACAGGTGTTTACACAAACGTGTGTCGAGGTCTGTGTCCTACTGACACATATGTGTCACTGCACTGTAATGGTAATATTGAAATTTACGTCACTAATTAAGATTTAAATCATGCAACATAATCTCAGTCAGACATTTTAAATGTTTCATTAAAATGAGCTGCAATAAACAGAATGTGCCATTAATTACACATTAAAAACACCTCATGATACTCAGTCCTAAAACATATAGCTCCATCAAACTGAACGACACGTCTGTGATGATTGACAGGTCCAAGTGACCCCTCTGTGACCTCGAGTATCAAACACAGCTCCTCTTCCTCTCCACATTAACCACAGCTCCTCTTCCTCTCCACATTAACCTGCACAGTTATGATCTTATCTTTATTTTTTTACACAAAAGCAGTTCTACTTCTGGAAACAGGCGTCATTTTGGCTCCAAACGTTTTCACTGTAAAAACACAGTATTTTTAGTCCGAGCGACCCGCCCTGGACTTCCCTGCACTTTCAGGAATAGATTTTCAGGCTTTCATTAAGACTGCGGCGAGCGGCCGGGCAGCTGCAGTGTGCCGTGAGCGCAGAGGCCTGGGGCTTTATGTGGCTGAGTGCAGATTACTTCCAGAAGTTTCATTAGGAACAAAGCGACCGCACAGCAGCACAAGGCACACATTTTCCTGGTGCCGTCTCTTTCATGGTCACGGCTGGAATGGGTCTGTGGAAAAACAAGTCCTCCATTTTGTGATTTCAGGGAGAAGCTGAAAGTCTCTAGTTTCACACTTTTCTCAGAATCCAAGATGGAGGCTGTGAGACCTGAGGGTTCGTGCCTGCAGCAGAACGGCCCCGCGGTGCAGTTTGTCCCGGCCCCGCGGTGCAGTTTGTCCCGGCCCCGCGGTGCAGTTTGTCAATTAAAACTCCAAATCCAAAATGTATCTGGAGGTAAAGTGGCCTGTGGGAGGTGAGGATGGTGTTGACAGAAGACGGACCATAAAGTCACTACAAATGACCTCGAGAACATCCTGAACATCCTGAGCTTCCACGGTCCAAACGAAAGACTGAGACGTGAAGAGAAAAGCAGTTATATAAGCCGATAACTTCGCCTTGTTAGCTCCGGTGCCACACAGGTTAATTCCTCAGCTCCTGCAGGCGGAGGTCCCTGGATGGATCTGAGCCGGAAACTAACAAACTAACAAAGTGATTTTAATACGCTGATGGTCCACTGTGGCCCTCTCCTTCCTCTGCTCTGACCGGCTTCCTTTGTCCTCCATCTCCTGTTATTAAAGAGCCTCTGGGGACCGGCCTGCCTCCTCCACTCCTCCACTCCACTCTTCCACTCCTCCGCTCCTCTGCGAACACACCACTGGAATTACCTCAACACCTTTTAGCCAAACACGGATCAAGAGCAGAGCTGTGGATTAGCTGTGCGTCTGAAGCTGCCAGGTGCTGCCTGTAATGGGCCACATCTGGAAGTGTGGAGTGGAGCCAATCGATGCCAGGCCCGCTTTTGTCTCACTCAACAGCACTCCACTCCATTAGCCGCCATTATGAGGCGTGACAGGCTGCGTTCTGCTTGTAAAGGTAAATCCGGGTTACAAGGTAAACGGAGCTGTTTTATGCCATATTTGTACACCACAGGAGAGACTAATTAACGGAGCGAGTGTGGCAGCAGCGAGAGGAAACAGGTGATGTCACAAGTGCTTTGGCGAAGTGTTTGTGGCTGCGTCTTTGCCAAAGTCAAACAAACTCATCCAAATAAATATGCTGTGGTGTAACGTGACTCACCTGTAGGGGGCAGTGAAGGAAAATACTGAAAAACACGGAAGAACATGGGCTTCATTTCACAGACAGGTTCAGTCTGAGTATTTAGTGTAACACCTGTCACCTGTGTAACACCTGAACTGAGACGCCTGTGATTATATATAAATATTAAATATAAATATTAAATATAAATATCCAATGAATGATTTTCAAAAGTCACTGCAGCTCGTCACAACAAAACCTCTGTACACACACGAGGACACACATATACATATACACATACACGGCATACACACACGCACATACACACACACCCCCACACGTACACACATACACACACACCCCTACACACGAGGACACACATACACACACCGCATACACACATATACACACACACACATACACACGAGGACACACATACACACACACCCCTACACACACGTACACCCCTACATACACACACACATCTACACACATACACACATACACACATATACACAAACACACATACACACACATATACACAAACACACATACACACACACATACACACACACGTGGCTCCTCTCCTGAGTCTCTGCTCTTGTGCATGCCCAGCACACTCCAGGTGCCTATAACACGCTGAAAGTAGGTCACTTAACTCTTATGAAGTCAAATAAAATTGATTCACTCTGAAATATATATATAAATTTCCATTTTGCATGAATCTTCTATGATCCAATACTTTCCCTCGAGCTTCAGGACACGACTTTCCAGCAGAGACGACATTTTCATTTAGGAAAAGGAAAGAATTTCACTTAAAAACATATTTACAGTGTTTTATTTTCTGAACTAAACCCAGTGTAATGTTCATGTTTAAACACATCCTCATGTTTTATCTATAAACGTTCACAGATTATTCAAATATAACCTTTAGGAACCTTCTACAAAACGCTGCAAAAGAAAATTGAATCCTGTGAAGTGGACAAATCTTCTGAGTGAAAACGTCTCGCTGCTTCTGAAAGTCTCTGTTAAATATCTGCCTGAAGTTTGGAGCCACCACATCTTTTATGAGTTTAGTTTATGGAACGACCCTGAGGTGTGAACCAGAGTCACATTCTGTTCAGTCGCTCCGGCCCCTAAGGTGACGACACTTCTGTTAACAAACTCTGAATATGGAAAATTAAACACAAAAATAAAGTGATTTAAACGCACAACCCACATGTAGAAGATGAAGAGGATGAACTGTGTGTTTAAGAGTCTCCCATAGACCAGAGGGGCACGAACTTTTATCAAGGGCCACATCTCAAAACATATTCAAGGCTGAGGGCCACAGACAGTGATCAGTGCGGTGCTTTACACACACAGCCCTGTGTGTGAATAAACACATTCATGTCAGGTCTGTGTCACACTGTCAGGTTTGAGGATATAGTTGTAGAAATAATTTAATTTGTTAAAAGTTCTGATTATGATCAGTTGGGCCGGTTCAGCAGGAGGACAGAGGACCAATAAAAACTGGTCTGAGGGCTGCATTTGGCCCCTGGGCCATAGCTTGGACACCCCTGTCCATAGACTGTACATAAATGGACAGAGCTAACCTGCTAGCTGCTGCGCTCCAAACAGGAAGTGATCATGGTGCACTTCCTGCTCCATCGACTCTGGCTCCAGTTCACTCCCTGTGTATAAACTGTCCCCTCTGTGTCTCCTCTGTGTCTCCTCTGTGTCCCCTCTGTGTCCCCTCTGTGTCCTCTCTGTGTCCTCTCTGTGTCCCCTCTGTGTCTCCTCTGTGTCTCCTCTGTGTCCCCTCTGTGTCCCCTCTGTGTCCCCTCTCTGTCCTCTCTGTGTCCTCTCTGTGTCCTCTCTCTGTCTCTGTCCTTCAGACTCATTCTGGTCTTAAATGTTTGTATTAACCCTCTACATGATCCTGGGGTTTTTATTTCACTATTGTGTCTGTAAATCCAGATCTGAACATTAATAACAGACAAATCAGGTCCTTCTGTCCCCGAGGTCGCTCCTGTTAGCGTTAGCAACAGGTTTGATTGACAGTGTTGCTAAGCGCCTGCTCTCTGTTAAACGAGTGGTGTGGGCTGGAAGGGGCGTTGCCTTCAACAGCCTCGCTCCTGATTGGTTCTTTGTATGAAGATACATTTGTTCCAAAAAGTTTGAACATGTAAATTTGTCCACTGGCAAATAAAAAAATAAAAAATTACACTTACAAATATCATTTTACACGTACAAATCTGAAAATTATGCTCTCATGAGTTTTGAGACATTTGTTGTGTCAAGTTTGCCTCAAAAATATTCGCCAGCGCAGCAGCTGAAGACAGCAGGGGGCGGGGCTAAAGGGCCGGGGTCGCTGTGGGACGACAGGCTGTCGGGGAAAAGTCTGGAGGCATAAGGCGCTAGCTAATGCTAACATGTCATTTTCTGAAAAACGTGTCAACACTTTTGTACCACACTGTCTTTATCTACACAGTTTACCCTGGTATAAAGTGATTAAAAGATGAATAATGTCACATAAAGGGACGTTCTGTCTGGACTCGGGTTTAGCTCCTGTTTTTCCACCAGTTTAGCCGCGGTCACACTGAAGCTGTGGTCACTCTCTGTCCGTCCTCTTCTTTAAACCGTCTGTGGTGGAACCTCAAACATCCTTTTACTACGGTGTTTTTCCTTCTCTGTTTACGTGTGGAAGTAAATCGGAGCGATGGCCTGGTAACACCATTTTAAGTATAAAAACATCAAAAACAATAAAAACAGAATAACAGTAAAGGTAGAGCCCAGTAAAGTGTGCCACCGGGGGCAGAGTTGTTAAACGTCTGTGTGACGGCGGGGGGCAGACGGTGAGTGGCTCCCTGCCTCTGTCTCTCTCTCCGTCTGTCTGATGCTTTCATCACTCGCTTAACAATTTTCTCTGACTGCAGCACAAAGAAAAACAAACTCTCCACTGCATTTTGGGCCCATTTCTACAACAACAACAACAACAACAACATCCACCTGTCAGTCTGAGCCCGGACATCACACACACATATACACACCCCCACATACACACACACACACACACCCATACACACACACACACACCCCCACACACATACACACACACACACATATAGACACACACACACACCCCAATACACACACTCACACACACACACAGATCACACTGTTGACTCCAGTATAAAACTGTATTTGTCGCCTCCAGACGCCTCGGACGTTCTGATCCTTGTAGTTTTACCTGAACGGCAGAGATACTGGAATAAAAGTCTCCCACAGGACAGAGTTTGTGCGACCAATTTTAGATAAATGTACTACACCAAAAAATAAATACTGCACAGATATAAACTACTTTTTGGTTAGTTATTTATAAATAGCATACAGTGAGGCAAAAAAGTATTTATTCAGCCCCAATTATCCAAATTCTCCCCTTAAAAAGACGAGAGAGGCCTGTCATTTTCATCAAAGTTCAGCTATGAGAGACAGAACGGAGGGAAAGAATGGAGAATTATGGTGGAAAATAAATATTTGGTCAATAGGCAAGGCGAGTTTATTTGTACAGCACAATTCGTACACAAGGTAATTCAAAGTGTTTTACAGAATAAGAAAGACATTAAAATCACACAAATCAAAACATAAATAATCACAAATAATCATCATAAACTTAACATTAAAACAGAAGAGACAGAATAAAAACCTTTCAGTCGTCTGCACAGATAAACAGAACCATTTTGAGTCTGGATTTAAACATTGTCAAAGTAGAGATGAACTTTGGACCAATAACAAAAGTTCATCTCATACTTTGTTTTATTCCTTTGTTGCAGTGACAGGTCGTTTTCTGTCTGAGGTTTTCTCTGTTGCTGTAGTTTGGTCCGTTCCTCCTGCAGATCTCCTCTAGAGCTGTGATGTTTTGGGACAACATGGACTTTCAACTCCCTCCAAAGATCATCTGTGGGGTTTGAGATCTGGAGACTGGGTCAAATGCTTCTTCTTGTTTGGATCATTGTCACGCTGAAAGACCCAGACACGTTTCATCTTCAGTTCCCTCGCTGATGGAAGGAGGTTTTCACTCAAAATCTCACGATACTTGGCCCCGTTCATTCTTTCCTTTACACGGATCAGTCGTCCTGGTCCATTTGCAGAAAAACAGCCCCAAAGCATGATGTTTCCACCCTCATGATTCACAGTAGGTCTGGTGTTCTTTGGATGCAGCTCAGTGTTTTTTCTCCTCCAAACACGACAAGTTGAGTTTGTACCAAAAAGTTCTATCTTGGTTTGATCTGATCATATGACATATATAAAAATCCTACAGTGTGATTTCCTGGATTCTTTCCTCTCATTCTGTCTCATAGTTCAAGTGAAACTACGATGAAAATTACAGCCTCTCTCGTCTTTTTAAGTGGGAGAACTTTCACAATTGGTGTCTGAATAAACACTTTTTTGCCCCACTGTGGATTGTGACATTTAGGAGTAAATTTGACAGATTCAAATGTAAAACATGCTCCATTTTCTCAGATACATTTACAACAAAACCACAACAAAACTACAACAAACGTCACATCTCAAACTGATGTGAGTCTGAGGCGTGCAGACAGTTTTCTAACACAGTAAAGTATAATCAGAGTAATGAGTTCAAATGAAGGAGCAAAACAAGAGAAAGTTCCAGAGCTCTGAGGGCGCGTTTCCACGGCAACAGCCAAACAAACAAACTCTCACATCACAAGTACAAATCAAATAATAAAGAACTGATTTGGTGTAATTGGTTCAAATGTGAATGAAAATCTACGAAGTCTGCACGACAGGTCCTAGAAGAACAGTAGATGTGTTCGCTGGTTTAAACTCTTTATGTACTTACAGGACCTGGAGCGGTCGGTCCTCGTGTGGCGTCTCCTGAGTCGTGGGCTTTGTCTCAGTTTATCGGCTGAATTTGAAGGACAGTGACTTCACTTCTGGCCCGTCCCATTTCACGCACCCGACGAACGCGGCCGACAAATGTGACCTGCGTTTCTGTGGAGATCGGCCGCGAACTCAGCGCACATCTGAGCAGAGTTTGTGCGTCACTTCTTCTACGGGAAAAACAAGGTATATTTTCTTAAAGTTATGTAACACTCGCTAGAATTATGAAGAAATCACCTCAAACATTATATTTTCCTGTTGATATTCAAAGGGAAACATTCGGTCTAAACAGAAATAAACGTCGGCGGCGAGTGAGGCGTGGTCACTGATGGGAACGATCAGGTTTAACGTTTGTGCGTTTATCTTAAGGATATTTAACAGCAAAGTACAAAAACTATGACATCACCACACTTTAAACATAATGTCTGTTTGACGTTAAACCTGCGCCGGCGTGGAGTTTCCTCAGACCGAGTGCGAGTCAGGACTGGATCTGCACACGCCTGAAAATGAAACAGGTTTTATTCAGCAAAAATAATGGAGGTGGAGGCTGAAAGTACGAAAAACCCGGAGGTGGCAATTTGAGCTCTGAAGTAATTGGAACAAATCAACGTGTTTGAAAAGACTTAACTCCAACGTGTGACTGAGCGAGAGGCAAAAGGTCTAGAACTAAACAGCAAAACAGAGACTTTGAGACGACGTGGAGTGTGACGTCACCACGGCGTCGATGGAGCAGGAAGTGCGCCCGTGATCACTTCCTGTTTGTGACGTGGCTGTTAGCGCGTTAGCTCTGTGCGTTTATACAGCGTTATGATGCGACGCCTCTGTGCTCGTCAGTAGCTCTCTGTCAGTCTGGTCCTCAGATCTTATGAGGTCTTTACTCTTCTGAAGTGTCTCTGATCGATAAATCATCTGCCGGAGACGCAAACTCACGCAGACGGTTCAAATGGCTCTCTCCTCTGTTGTGTTTGGGCCGCCTCATAATTCCTCTTAAACAAGTTATCGATTCTTATCTTAAACTCGGCGACAGCGTGAGCCGCGCGGCGTGTAATATGTAATACGACACAAAACTCTCTCCATTTGGATAAACGTGGACAAAGTCAGAGCTGGTCCCACATCTGAACCGTTCTGAGCCATAATTATGACGGCGAGCGCTCTGCTGTGGGCGAGCGAAGAGGCTGGAGCGATGGAGGGATGGAGGGAGAGATAGATTTCATGAGTGAAAGGCTCCGCGGGGCCTCAGGGGGGTTGTGGTTACAGTGTTGTGCTGTACATGTGTTTGGAGAACGGGGACAGACGAGCGCGGCGCAGATGTGGAGTCTGTCAAACGCCGTCATCTCAGCCCAGAGTAACGAGAGATGATTATGTCACACGTCTCCTCCTGACGGGACGTAAACCTCAAATGTAGACGACATTTTTTCTTTAGTTTTATCCATTTACTCCTCTGAGGTCCCCAAAACCAGACCAACGTGTCGAGGTCCTGAGGTCCCCAAAACCAGACCAACGTGTCGAGGTCCTGAGGTCCCCAAAACCAGACCAACGTGTCGAGGTCCTGAGGTCCCCAAAATCAGACCAACGTGTCGAGGTCCTGAGGTCCCCAAAATCAGACCAACGTGTCGAGGTCCTGAGGTCCCCAAAACCAGACCAACGTGTCGAGGTCCTGCAGCTTCTGGAGCTGGAGTCACTTTGTGCAGAACAAACTCAATAATGAATGAATCATGAAAAGAACAAGACACGTCACTGAAACGCCCAGCTCCACCACTACACCACCCTCCACCGCTACACCACCCTCCACCACTACACCACCCTCCTCCGCTACACCACCCTCCATCACTACACAGGGATCTGATGTAGTACTTTTGGCAGCTACACAGAAGAACCTGCAGTACAACATGAAACTGTGCCCAGAAATATCATATATGTGTGTGTGTGTGTGTGGGGGGAGGGGTGTGTGTGTGTGTGTGTGTGTGTGTGTGTGTGTGTGTGTGTCCGGTGTGTGTGTCTGGTGTGTGTGTCCGGTGTGTGTGTCCAGTGTGTGTGTCTGGTGTGTGTGTCTCACACTCACAGAGCAGTCGACGTGTCGAGCAGAAAACTGTCACTGCAGCACAAATAAAATATAGATTTGTGTGATTTCCCTTGAATTAATAATGAGACGAGCCGCGATGTGAGACAGGAACAGTGAGACAGGAACATGGAACAGTGAGACAGGAACATGGAACAGTGAGACAGGAACGTGGAACAGTGAGACAGGAACATGGAACTGTGCACCTCCACGAGTGCAACACTGCAGACAACACAACACAACTCGTCTGACCTCCTGGACACAAATGCAGGAGTCTCTCTCTGGTTTTGACAGTTTACCTTTGACTTTTGCAGTGTTCAGTACAATATAATATAATATAATATATATAATATAATATAATATAATATAATATAATATAATATAATATAATATAATATAATATAATATAATATAATTAATATAATATAATATAATATAATATAATATAATATAATATAATATAATATCCATCCATCCATTTTCTTCCGCTTATCCGGGGCCGGGTCGCGGGGGCATCAGTCTAAGCAGGGACTCCCAGACTTCCCTCACCCCGGACACGTCCTCCAGCTCCTCCGGTGGGACCCCAAGGCGTTCCCAGGCCAGCCGAGAGACATAGTCCCTCCAGCGTGTCCTGGGTCTTCCCCGGGGCCTCCTCCCGGTGGGACATGCCCAGAACACCTCCCTAGGGAGGCGTCCAGGAGGCATCCTGAGCAGATGCCCGAGCCACCTCAGCTGGTTCCTCTCAACGTGTAGGAGCAGCGGCTCTACTCCGAGCTCCTCCCGTGTGACCGAGCTCCTCACCCTATCCCTAAGGGTGCGCCCGGCCACTCTGCGGAGGAAGCCCATTTCAGCCGCTTGTATCCGCGATCTTGTCCTTTCGGTCATTACCCAAAGCTCATGACCATAGGTGAGGGTAGGAACGTAGATTGAGGTAAATCGAGAGCTTCGCCTTTGGGCTCAGCTCCTTCTTTACCACAACGGACCGATACAGCGACCGCATCACTGCAGATGCTGCACCGATCCGCCTGTCAATCTCCCGCTCCATCCTTCCCTCACTCGTGAACAAGACCCCGAGATACTTGAACTCCTCCACTTGGGGCAGAGACTCACCACCCGGAGAGAGCAAACCACCTTTTTCCGGTCGAGAACCATGGCCTCGGATTTGGAGGAGCTGATTCTCATCCCAGCCGCTTCACACTCGGCTGCAAACCGCCCCAGTGCCTGCTGCAGGTCCTGGCTCGAAGAAGCATCAGGACAACATCATCTGCAAACAGCAGAGATGAAATCCTGTGGTTCCCAAACCAGACCCCCTCCGGCCCCTGGCTGCGCCTAGAAATTCTGTCCATAAATATAATGAACAGAACCGGTGACAAAGGGCAGCCCTGGCGGAGTCCAACATGCACCGGGAACAGGTCTGACTTACTGCCGGCAATGCGAACACAGCTCCTGCTCCGGTCATACAGGGACCGGACAGCCCTTAGCAAAGAGCCCCGGACCCCATACTCCCAGAGCACCCCCCAAAGGACACCACGAGGGACACGGTCGAATGCCTTCTCCAGATCCACAAAACACATGTGGACTGGTTGGGCATACTCCCATGAGCCCTCGAGGACCCGATGGAGAGTATAGAGCTGGTCCAGTGTTCCACGACCAGGACGAAAACCACACTGCTCCTCCTGAATCCGAGGTTCGACTATCGGTCGGATTCTCCTCTCCAGTCCCTGGAGTAGACCTTACCGGGAAGGCTGAGGAGTGTGATTCCCCTGTAATTGGAACACACCCTCCGGTCCCCCTTCTTATACAGAGGGACCACCACCCCGGTCTGCCATTCCACAGGTACTGTCCCCGACCGCCACGCGATGTTGCAGAGACGTGTCAGCCAAGACAGTCCCACAACATCCAGAGACTTGAGGTACTCAGGACGGATCTCATCCACCCCCGGAGCCTTGCCACCGAGGAGCTTGCCAACCACCTCAGTGACTTCAGCCAGGGTGATGGACGAGTCCGCCCCTGGGTCCCCAGTTTCTGCTTCCTCCTCGGAAGACGTGACAGTGGGATTGAGGAGATCCTCAAAGTATTCCTTCCACCGCCCGACAACATCCCCAGTCGAGGTCAGCAGCTCTCCACCCGCACTGTAAACAGTGTTGGTGAAGCACTGCTTTCCCCTCCTGAGGCGTCGGACGGTTTGCCAGAATCTCTTTGAGGCCGTCCGATAGTCCTCCTCCATGGCCTCCCCGAACTCCTCCCAACCCCGAGTTTTTGCCTCTGCGACTGCCCGAGCCGCGGCACGCTTGGCCTGCCGGTACTCATCAGCTGCCTCAGGAGTCCCACGAGCCAACAAGGCTCGATAGGACTCCTTTTTCAGCTTGACGGCATCCCTTACTTCCGGTGTCCACCACCGGGTTCGGGGATTGCCGCCGCGACAAGCACCACAGACCTTACGACCACAGCTACGAGCAGCCGCATCAACAATAGAGGTGGAGAACATGGCCCACTCGGAGTCCATGTCTCCAACCTCCCCCGGGATCAGGGAGAAGCTCTCCCGGAGGTGGGAGTTGAAGACCCCCCTGACAGAGGGCTCCGCCAGACGTTCCCAGCAGACCCTCACAATACGCTTGGGCCTGCCAGGTCTGTCCGGCTTCCTCCTCCGCCAGCGGATCCAACTCACCACCAGGTGGTGATCAGTTGACAGCTCAGCCCCTCTCTTCACCCGAGTGTCCAAGACACGCGGTCGGAGGTCAGATGACACGACAACAAAGTCGATCATCGACCTCCGACCTAGAGTGTCCTGGTGCCACGTGCACCGATGGACACCCTTGTGCTCGAACATGGTGTTTGTTATGGACAAGCTGTGACTAGCACAGAAGTCCAATAACAAAACACCGCTCGGGTTCAGATCGGGGAGGCCGTTCCTCCCAATCACGCCCCTCCAAGTGTCACTGTCGTTACCCACATGGGCGTTGAAGTCCCCCAGGAGAACAACGGAGTCCCCGGTTGGTGCACTGTCTAGTACCCCTCCCAGGGACTCCAAGAAGGCCGGGTACTCTGCACTGCTGTTTGGCCCGTAGGCCGACACAACAGTGAGAGACCTGTCCCCGACCCGAAGGCGCAGGGACGCGACCCTCTCGTTCACCGGAGTGAACCCCAACACGCAGCGGCTGAGCTGTGGGGCAATGAGCAAGCCCACACCAGCTCGCCGCCGCTCCCCGCGGGCAACGCCAGAGAAATGGAGAGTCCAACCCCTCTCAAGAAGTTGGGTTCCAGAGCCCGAGCTGTGCGTGGAGGTGAGGCCGACTAGATCTAGCCGGTAACGCTCAACCTCCCGCACAAGCTCAGGCTCCTTCCCCCCCAGCGAGGTGACATTCCATGTCCCCAGAGCTAGTCTCCATGTCCGGAGATCCGGTCGTCGAGGTCCCCGCCTTCGACTGCCGCCCGGATCTCTCCGCACCCGCCCATATAATATAATATAATATAATAAATATAATATAATAAATATAATATAATATAATATAATATAATATAATATAATATAATATAATATAATATAAACTGGTAAATTAGACACACACCTGGATAAAATACAAAATGATCTTTACATGTTTAATTTAATTATAAATCTTATGTCTCTGTTATTGGTTGAATGTGATGATGTTTTTTCTCTCAGATGGAAACAGGAGACACTTTTCCCAGTTGATTCCACTGAACCCAAGAACTGAAACTTTATCTGAAACTTTATCTGAAACTTTATCTGAAACTTTATTTGAACAATATTCACTTTAGTTTCCTCCGTCTGCTTTAAATATCACCGGCCTGTCGAGTGTGTGTCGTCTCAAACACACCAGTTTAAAATGGATACGTTTTTAATAGAATTTTGCATGTGTGTTGATGAATGCGGGCGTTTCCGTGGGCCCCGACCCGCCGCTGTCAGCCCGGTGATCGACGGCGGGGACTTAGCATTTAGACTAGCTGTGTAAATCAGAGCCGCCGCTGCTGCGGTGACTTACGGCTGTTTAGGTGGGACCCTGTCACACACACGGTCACACACACAGTCATCAGGCCCGGGATTATGGCTCCGTGCGTCACTCAGCGAGCGCTCACAGCTCTGAGACGCTCCTCTGCTGGAGACACATTTATGATGGGACTGAGTGCAGCCTCTACAGACGGGACAAGGTCAACACATGTGAGGACGCGAGGGGGTCGTGTGTCGTGTGCGCGGGGACGTTAACACAGATGTAATGAAATAAAATGTGTTTGTGTCGTAAAGGCTGAGGGGGACAAAGATCGACTCAGGAAAACAGTTCAACAGTTTATTTGCAGGTATAAGAATGTGAATGTAAACGGAGCGGAGAGTCGGGAGCGGCGTCGTAGGCGTCGTCTTGGAGCAGGTCGTGGGTCACAGGGTCAGAGGCTGAGGTGTTCGTACCGGTCGTGGAGAGCTGGGTCGGAGACGGAGGCGCAGAGCGGGGATCACTGAGGATACACGGACAAATAAACCAGAGCATGACATGAAGATAAACAGGAAGATGACAAGAAAACGCTGGAAGGTGAGAAGTCGGGACAGGACAGAACGGTGAACAGGGACCACACCCGCGAGCAGGAGACGGGACGGTAAGCGACGGCACAAACCTGGTTCATTAGTGAGTGTGTCGCTGGGTCAGGGTGTGGTTGCAAACGAGCAGAGTCCGGATATTCTGTTTGTGTCGTCCAGAGATTATTCCAAAACACCCGGTGTAGCGTTTGGTCTGACCCCGAGTCTGATTGGTCCATGTGTGGCCAGATCGTTCTGTCGTAAAGACTGAGGGAGGGGCCAAAGATACAGACTCAGGAAACAGTTCAACAGAAACACAGAAAGGAGTTAGGAAAAAACAGCACAGGACACATAAAAAACAGCACAGGACACACAAAAAACAGCACAGGACACAAAAAACAGCACAGGACACACAAAAAACAGCACAGGACACACAGAAAACAGCACAGGACACAAAAAACAGCACGGGACACACAAAAAACAGCACAGGACACACAAAAAACAGCACAGGAGACACAAAAAACAGCACAGGAGACACAAAAAACAGCACAGGACACGCAAAAAACAGCACAGGAGACACAAAAAACAGCACAGGACACATAAAAAACAGCACAGGACACACAAAAAACAGCACAGGACACACAAAAAACAGCACAGGACACGCAAAAAACAGCACAGGACATGCAAAAAACAGCACAGGACATGCAAAAAACAGCACAGGACACACAAAAAACAGCACAGGACACACAAAAAACAGCACAGGACACACAAAAAAACCCCAAATCGTGACAGTTTCACCATCTTCATCTCACAGCACTATATTTATTCAACACTGTGAACATGTTACTTTTACATTATTAAATGTCTTGTTGAGACTTTGGTTCTGTCATAATCCAAAGAAATAATCTGTTCTGTTAATCTGTAATCTGCACCCAGAGGACTGAGTTCAGCTCCATTTATTGATTGATTTATTTTATTGTTGTGTCTTACATATAAAAAATGTCCAGCCCTTTAATCTAAACAGACGTGTGTGACAAAAAACAAACCATTTCTCCTCCTCGTCTTTGTATCTGTGGATTTGGTACAACATACACTTTTCATATTCGTTCTTGTGCAGCAGAAGAAAAGTCCGTATCTGTGTCTTTTCCTCGTGTCAAAGTTTGTATAAGGTGAGTATTGATTTAACAGCGTCAGCCTTGTGCTCTGTTCTGGTCGTGTGCAGCTGCTGTGGACGACTGTGTGTTTGATGGACTCGGCGGGTTATGGACAGTTTACTGCAGTGTTTTTAAAACTTCAGACCAAGGACCAGTTTGGTACGAAAAAACAAACACCTCAAGTCGTCACGCAAAACTGTAAGAATGTTTGTTTGTGGTGTAAGCGTCAAAGAGGAAGAGTCTGAAACATAAAGTCAGAGGAGTTTGATCTACACAGGTAAAGTGAACAATGAAGCTACAAACTCTACGGGAGGATGAAGAGAGTCCAGAAAAGTGTGTGTTTACAGCTTTTATAGCGTCGTCTGGTCTGCACAATGTTACACTTTAAGAAATTCTACACAAAATCGAACAAAGTGAGCGGGAGTCACACGTTCCTGATGTAACTTTAACCAAAATGACCAGAACTTATCTGTTATCGTATCGTCCACACGTCCTCCTGAGCTCCACGCTGCTCCAGATAATAATGATAATAATAATAATAATAATAATAATACATTTTATTTATAATGCACTCTTCATTAAACAAAACCCCAGAGTGCTACAATAAAAGAACATTAAAATACTAATTGCTAATAAACTAAAAACACTAATTAGCTTTAAAAAGTCCAGGGTTTGTGCGTCTCTCAGCTGAGACACAGAGACGGGTCCACGGTCGCGGTGCAGCTGAAGAGACGGCTCAGTCCCCCATCGTACGGCGCCTGTGGGGGGGGGACCTGGAGGAGCTGCCTGTAGATCTGAGGGTGCGGATCGAGGATCGTGCAGGGATCAGGTTTTGCAAATAAAGTGGCGCCTGAGCAGTGACGTGTTTATGTGTCAACTGAAGAATTTAACAGACAACGCAGCGATTTAAGAATGAGAGGGACATGTTCAAATGTCCTGGCCTCCATTAGAATTCGGGCGGCGCTGTTTTGAACGTATTGCAGTTTTTGAACGTCCTTGGCAGATATTTATTTATTTATTTATTTATCTATTTATTTATTTATTTGTTTGTTTGTTTGTTTGACAGGGACAATCAGACATAGTTACAACATGAACATTGCAGCTGATGTGATGAATATAGAGTTTATAGCCAGAGCTCATTCTCAACTCCCGTCCCTGGTTGGGCTTCTCCACAATTCACCAATGTGCAAAATATATTAACCTCCTGAGACCCGGTGTCCTCATATGTGGACAACACGTTTTTGGTTTTTCTAGGCCACAGTGCAAATTATTAGATGAAGAATAACAGCAACAAGAACAGCAACAACGTAAATATATTATATATATTCATTTTTAACCGTTTAGAATGTTTAGAATATTTTGTTTTAATTTCTTTTGTTTTTCTTCCTGCTCCTGTCTCTTCACATGAGACACTTTGTTCCAAGAGGCACAAATGGTGTTTCTCATTTTGTTTTTACTCAGGACAAATGTTGCTTTGTTCAGGGTCTTAATAAATAGTTTTTGTAAATCATTATTCAAATGTTTTATCAAAATGAGTAAAATGTCACATATGAGGACATTTGATTTACATAATTTTTTCTCAGAAACTACATAATGTAAAAAGATAATTCTTTGTATTTAGACTCATCTGGTCCCAGTCAGAACAAATAACAAAGAGAAATTAATAAAGCGACGCAAGAGCTCGGGTCTCAGGAGGATAAAACACCTGCCCCTTAAAATAGTTACATCAGTGCCCAAAAATACATTTAACACACTGTCATACTACCTATTTACAAGTGGGGACAGTTTTGACTCATTTTCAGACAGTTCTTAACCCTAGAGCTGGACATTTTCAACTCAGAAATGTTCTTTATTTCAGTGGGCAGTGAGTTCCACAGTTTGCAGCTCTGATATGAAAAGGCGGACTGTCCAAAAGAGGTTCTGTGTCGTGGGATTGTACAGTTCTTGTTTACGGCGCCTCTTGTCGCTCTGGTGCTGTTTAGTCTTTGTATAAATGTACTGAGTGACACTTAAAACATAATTTAAGAAAACATAAACTAGTAAAACTTTCAAAACTTAATAGATTATATTTTTTAAGGATGTGACAAAGATGAAAACGGACCGCAACATAAAGTCCATTGCTAGAAAATACGCTGCTCTGGCATGCATCAAGTAGAGGAAACGTCTAAGGAGATTGTCTGTGTGATTCCTCGGTCGTCCAGGTCTGATCCAGAGCAAAAGACGACGTAGAAGTGAAGACGTTTGGCTGCTCGTCCAAGCCACGGCTTGGACGAGCAGCCAAACGTCTTCACTTCTATGACGACACGCTTAAACTTCATCTTTTCTTGTCTAAGGAGATTGCAAAAACTACAAAAATTGGGTTAAGAACTGTTATTAAAAGCTGGAAGGATCGAGGGGACCCATCGCCTTCAAGGAAAAAAAAAAATCCCGAATGGTCGTGATCGTCGACGACTTTGGTGAAATCAAATCAAAGAAAAACAACAGCAGAACTCAGGGCTGTGTTTAATAGTGAAAGTAAAAGCGTTTCCACACGTACAACGCGACGGAAACTCGATTGATTGATTGTAGCCTTAAGAAAACCATTTAATCAGACTCTACCATCGTCAATGCAAGATCTCGGTGAAGTGTCCCTGACCCCGTCCTTTCGCCGTAGTTTTCTTGTAGCGCGTGTCCGTACACAGACCCGGGGTTTGTTTTCACGTTGTTCTCGGCTCTCGTCCTTATTAAACGGGTCCTTGTGTGTGTAAGTCAAATGCAAATCAGACGGCGGACGGGCGAGTTTTTGGAGAGGCAGGGCTCCGCTGTCGATGCAGTGAGTTTATGAATCACAGGCCGAGGCTCGTTAGTGTTGGACAAATGAAATACGAGCTAAACTGTGTTCTGTTTGTGTTGGTTTAATTGAAAATCTGCAAAATTAATCAAGTGAAAAATCTGAGGAACACTAAAGTAAAGCGTATATTATTTGAGGTTTGAGCTATACTTTTCTGGTGGAGCACTAGGGGGCGCTGGTGGAGCACTAGGGGGCTGTTTATGTTGATTTAGTGTGTTTTGGTTGTGTACATGTGTGTAGTTCAGTCCATATGTGTCGTTATCATCAATTCAATTCAATTCATTTATTTTTGTAACGCCCAAAATCACAACAACAGTTGTCTGAAGGGCGTTCATGTTTTGGTTGATGGGGGAAACCGGAGTACCCGGAGGAAACCCATCCAGACACGAGGAGAAACATGAAAAACTCCACACAGAAAGGCCTGGGCGACCCGGGGATCAACCAAACACACAAAAACACAACAACACACAAAAACACAACAACACACAAAAACACAACAACACACAAAAACACACAACACACAAAAACACAACAACACACAAAAACACACAACACACAAAAACACAACAACACACAAAAACACAACAACACACAAAAACACAACAACACACAAAACACAACACACAAAAACAAAACAACACACAAAAACACAACAACACACAAAAACACAACAACACACAAAAACACAACAACACACAAAAACACAACAACACACAAAAACACAACAACACACAAAAACAAACAACACACAAAAACACAACAACAGGAAAAATCAGACAAAACAAGAAAAATCAGCCAGACAAGGAAGAGGGAGGGAGGCGGAGGAGGAGGAGAGCTGGGCGAGAAGGAGAGGCGGGTGGAGGAGAGCCGGGCGAGGAGGAGAGGGAGGCAGGTGGAGGAGAGGGTCCAGCTGTCATCACAGTTTACTTCTACACTACACCACTGACTGAACGCTAAACTGACAGGACGTCACGATATATCGCTACAGAGAAATATCACGATAAACGATAATATTGAAACTACTTTATGCCACGGACACAAAGGACACGCCCAGTGAAACCAAACAGGAAGTGATCATGGTGTGAATCCTGCTCCATCGATTCACTTTATGTGTAAAAACTGTGTCATTTTGGTCTTAAATGTTCGTATTAATCTGCTCTAAACGATCCTGGGGTTTTTATTTCATTATCCTCTCCCTGATGAACCAGCGGTGCAGCAGGAGGAGGCGTTACCTTCAGCAGCCTCTCTCCTGATTGGCTCTTTAGTTGCTCTGACGCTCGTCCCTTCACCTGCTCTGTCCTCGAGCTTCATTTGGAGCTGAGGTGACGTCAGACTCACGTCTCACGTCTGTGAAGCGGCGTCTCGGTGGCCTTCGTCTTTACATATGTCATGTTTTGATTCTGTTCCGTTTGGTTCGCTCGTTAGTGAGCGCGTGCCAGACCTGCTGCGCCCGGCTGTGTTAATTACGAGTCCGCCTCACTAATAGACTCCGCATTAACACCATCAACTTCAAAAGCAATTACTTCCACATCTGCTGTGATGTGCTCTGGGTGTGTTCTGATGATGTATCCACACTATTACAGGCCTAATCTGATGACAACAGCGAGCTCGTGCACGGCGCCCATGCCATCTCATTACCCGGCGTCGCTCATGCGCTCCGTGCACAGGACGGCTCTTTCCACTGATTTCAGGAAGTCTCTAAGCAATTCAATCTCCCTCTGCAGCGTCTGACAAGAGCGAGGATATATCGAACTGAAGACTCCCACAGAAAATAAAATCAACACAGCTGATCTTTTTTGCCAAGTAATTAGCATAACTCCAGCTTTAGCAAGAAGCAGAGCTGTGCCTAAAAGCCGAAATGTTCTTTTGTTTGAAATATACTCCCATCCCACAAAAGTGTAGCTGGAGCGGAGCTCTTTCAACACTGCATTCTGCTACAGTAATAATAACTGTCAAATTAAGTCTCTATCTGTGTTCATCTGGAGGAAGGAAGGAACATGGATAAATGTGGAGAGATAAACAGAGTGGAGATATAAACAGAATGTGACAGAGATGGATATGAGGAGCTGGCAGCTCTGTGTTTTATGACTTTCTCTGTGGCTCCTAAAGATATCACAGATAAACATTATTCTAGGGTCGATATGATATCAGGAAGTCTCTGTTATCTTCATCAACAGAATGATTCTAAAACGGTCCTGTCCTCTGGTCTGGTCATTACTCAAACATGTATGGATGACATATGGAGCCCCGTCAGGGGTTTGATGAAGAAACAACGTTAAAATATGAGTGAAAACTAAAAAAAACCTGCAGATCACGTCTTTAAAGGGCCATGTGACTCGTCACACACAGACCTGGAGCTGTGTTTTGTTTCATTCACATGTTTAACACAAACCTGCAGATTTAGGCTGAGTTCTTCTCTCAGACTGAAAAAAAACCTCTCTGTTCCACCTTGTGATGTCATCATGTGGTGATACAGGAAGTGCTCCACTGTGTTTTTAAACTCCACCTTCACTAGAATCATTTGGATCATTTCAGTCCTGGAGTTGTCTCTTATCTCGACTGAACTAAAGGTAAAAGGATCTGTTCACTTGAAAACTACCACTTGATGACATCACAAGGTGGAACGTCACGTTTTGATCTTTGTAGATGTGACAGACTCATAATAAAGTGTGACTCAAACATGTGTGGATGAGGAGGATGTTTTTGAGGAGAAAACAGCGTTAGAACACGACTTAAAGCGACACATGGAGGTCGGTTGTTGCTCTTGAGAAAATTGGCTGAGGAAAAGCCTTTGGCACAGATCACTGCCTCCTCACATCATCTTCATTAATTTGCAGTGATCCATTCATGTTTACAGAGCCAATTAAAGCGATACAGGAATCAGTGCGATCAGCAGACAGTGAACACGCCTCGGGCCTGCACGGAGGAGAAACCTGAGCCCGGCGTCGGACTCGTACAAACTGAATTCACTCGGATGTTTCCAGTTCATCAGTGACGTTGGCTCAGTGTTGACAGACGTGTATTTACGTGTGACGCAGCTGTTTGTGCGACCGTTTCATTTCTAAAGAGATGAACGCAGCAAAAAAATAAATAAAATAATAAGATTGATTACAGTTTTACAAGGTTAAAGTTCAACATGTTGCATTGGAGTTTAAATTCATCGTTAAACATTGTGATTCTTATGTATTGGCGTCACGTTCGAGCGTCAGGTGTCACTGCTGCAGCAAATTAAAGACTGTCCCTGAAACAAGATCATCTTTTCAGACTGAAGCACAAACAAAATAAGATTTAAGTTTGATCTGCTGAAATGAAACGGCTCTACACAGAACATGAGACACATAAGGAGAGGAGACACAGGTCAGACTCTTTCACACTCAGGTCGTTTAAAGTCTGACTCTGTGACTCTGAACATGAGAAACATCTAAACCAGCCCCAAAAAAAGAGCTGTGTTCAGACCTGGCGTCTCCTCGGTCACATGGTCCTTTGTCTTTGTCCTGTTTGTTTTGTTTCTCTTTGAATAATGAGCTGGCCCTTCAGTGCGACCTCTGCTCAGGTGACCACATCTGCATTAAAATGTGAGGTTTGATGCCACTGCACAGGGACAAAGCTCTGCAGATTCGATCCACGCACACTTCACAGCTCCACAGTTTGGGTCAGAGTGAAAAGATGCTCATTTTTACTGCTTCAGAACATGACAAACAAAAGTACTTCCATTTTAATCTGCTCCATGTGGGCCACCGTATTCTGAGCGTCATAATTCAGGGACGTCACATCATCATCATCATCTGCAAAAACACAACCACTTTCTTTTTGATAAGGTTAGTTTCTCAAAATTAAATAGAAAAGGAGCAAACACCATATACTTGCATATTACTTTTAGTAGTTTGTGTGTTTAGATTCACATGTATATTCTAATTTGAAAGGCATTATGGGTGTGGTGTTGCATTTGCCATGTGTGACGTAAGGTTTTTCTGTATTTTGGTGAGATTTAAAGAAGTTCTTCAGTAAAAAACAACAGTTCTTTTTACTGTGATGGTGGAAATAACTGTAACTATCAGTTTGAGATGCAATAATCCATTAAAACAGCGAGTTTTACCTGATTCTCAGACAAAACACTTTACAACTCGACGCCGACAGTGCACAGCGGAGTAAATTATTCTGTTCTTTTTTGTGAGGCTTCCCTCTGTTGTTCCACCATGTTCATCAGACCAAACGAGAGTCCCAGTGTCTGTGATGTTCTGAGAGAAGATGACAGTTGTCCTTGAGATGCATTTTCCGTATGACACTGCGGCGATCGCTGTGAGCCGCCTCTGTCCCGGTGACAGACCAATCAGGCGTTTTCTCGGTGAAGCGTGGGACTGGGCTGGACCCTGTCACTCAGTCCGTGCCAATCATGTGTCATCTTCATGTTTACCCGAGAAACCGAAAACTGTTTAACCTTGAGTGCCGCGGTTGTTATTAGAGACGCTCCGCCGTACGTCACAGCAGAGCGGCCCAGCGTGTGACCGCAGAGAAGGGCCATTACCTGCCGCTCGAGCGCACGTGAGTGATGGAGGCGTGGACCTGGACGATACAGCAGCGCGTCCTTGAACAGGTTCTGCGTGTGAGGTCCAGGGCGTCTGATATTATAGTCTCACTCAAAATAACAGCATCATTCTAATAAAAAACATCTCCATCCAACATGTAAAACTCATCATTTTGTTGCTTTGTGAATAAACGAGTCCAAACCAATTATTTCTGTAGCACATTTTACGAACAAAAGCAGTTTCCAAAGTGCTGCACGTAGTGAAATAAAAACTTAACGCACTAACGAAAACAATAAAAATAATATAACTGAATCTAAACAACGACAGGATAAAACGAGGAAATGTCTTAATGGGCATAAATAATTCAGACCAATGAAACAAAGCTATAAAAGACGCACGGGACGAAACGAGCCACGCGGCGTTAAAGCCAGAGGATAAAAGTGGGTCGAGACGAGAAACGCTTCACTGTGGAGGTGTGTAAATGGAAAATAGTCACATTTTTGAACCTGTGGATCAGTGGAAAACACACAAGACAATCTGCAAATCTGAAAGACAAAAAAGACTTCATTTGGCTGAAAGACAAAGGTGATAAAAAAACAGGTTTCGCAAAAACGTTGATCTGTTTATCAAGTTTAAAATCAGGGTCCACGATGATTGTTGCTCAGACTTAAGGAACTCAAAGAAGAACTTGTACCTTGGTCTTGTTTTCGTTAAGATTCAAGACAACTAAAAATGGAGGGGCTGCTGCTGTTCATATTTATGTTAATCCGTATCATTCACAAATGGAGCAAGTGTAAATTCAGGCTGGAAGACCTAAACTAACTGTGCTCCCATCTCCCTCAGAGATTCTCCAGAGTTTACCTTCTCCTCAGCCTTCATCATCTAACTCCTCCTGCTGCTCACTGCACTTCCTCTTCATCCAATCAGCGCCCAGTCTGGCTAATTTAAACTCTTCTGGCAAATCCATGGCCGCTTCAGTTTGTGCCGTGCCCCACCTCCTGCCCAGCACCTCCTCAGCTTCCCATCATCTCTTCATCTTCATCCTCACCAGTACCACCTCCAGCGTGTAGACCCTGACCTCTCCTCTACCATCTCCAGTGTCCAGATCCTGGTTTCTCCTCTACCACCTCAAACTTTCAGACCTTGACCTTTCCTCTACCATCTCCAGTGTCCAGACTCCAGGGAAAAGTCATCTCCTAAACATCATCTAACTGGCGGGTCTGAGCGCCAAAGAGAACTCATTCAGTAAACTTCACTAAACGGTTTCTCTTTGCATCTGCCTTAATCTCTCGAAACTGAAATGAAACCGTTTAAGAAGCTGTCCAAGAGTGAGGATGTGCAGTGTGAACAGAACCGGCCCGAGAACAGACCCCTGAGGGACCCCACAGTGCATCAGGGTGACACAGAAGGAGCGTCCAGACAGGTCTAAGATGGAACCCCTGACACCCACACAGTTTTCCAGTCTAAAAAAGTCGTGTGGTTAATTGTGTCAGAAGCGGCGGTCAGGTTTAAAGGCACTAAAACAGCAGAGCGACAAGAGTCTGTCGTTAAAACGGGTCATTAAAAACCTTTAAAAGTGCATTCTCAGAGCTATGAAAACATTTATATCCTGACTGGAAAATGTCTAAAATGTTGTTTGTATCTAAAAATGTTTGCAGCTGAACGAGAACGATTTCCTGTACGATTTCAGACATAAAAGGCGGTTTAGATATTGGCCTGTGATTTGAGAGAACCAAACTATCAATACCTGCCTTTTTCAGAACAGACTCGACCGTGGCTTGTTTACAAAGGGACAGTTCTGAGTCCTGTTAACAAGCCTCGCCGCATCAGGTCCACTTGTCCCCAGAGCAGTTTGAAGAGCCGTGGGAGGACGCTGTCAGAGGGACGGGAGACGGTTTGAGGTTATTGACTCTAGTGGTGAGAAGTAACACGGGTGTAAACTGGTCAGAGGCTGTGCAGGTTTATGCTGTTTCTGGGATGATCGAAGCTGCAGTAAACAGGCGCTAATGCAGGCAGCCTCGTCACAGAAAAGCTTAAAAATGTGTTAGAAACATCTGCCGTGACTCGCACCGTGGAGGATTCTGTGGGATTCAAAACTGACCCAATTGTTTGGTTTGTCACGATTATTAGAGATGAGGCTGGAAAAAAAAAATTTGGTTCTTTCCTTGTTATAAGTATTTTAAAAATGTCTTTTCAGAATCTGCTCTAACACTTCCACTCCATCTTTCTTCCACCTTGTCTGTCCTGCATCCTCACCTCGTCTCCTGGGACACGTCTTCGTCCGCTGTTGTTTTTCCGACTCTGGTGATGCATCATGGTCCGTATTGACCGGTCGAGTGACCACTGATGCCCAGTACTTTTCAAGGTGCACTGTGGGACATTTTGAGTGCACTGCTTTTTCACCAACTGGACATTCGGACACCACTATAAATGGCATGACCCCTAAATACTGCCCCCTGTTGGGAATAGTGCTGACATTTGGACATTTGGACACATCCTGGGTCTAAGGTCAAAGGTTTAGGACAGTCAACTTTAAAATAACCCAAAAGGAGTCATTCTGTGTGACCAGTGTGTCCGTGCAGAGTGGACAGTTGTGACCAGTGTGTCCGTGCAGAGTGGACAGTTGTGACCAGTGTGTCCGTGCAGTGGACCATTGTGACCAGTGTGTCTGTGCAGAGTGGACAGTTGTGACCAGTGTGTCTGTGCAGAGTGGACAGTTGTGACCAGTGTGTCCGTGCAGTGGACAGTTGTGACCAGTGTGTCCGTGCAGTGGACAGTTGTGACCAGTGTGTCCGTGCAGTGGACAGTTGTGACCAGTGTGTCCGTGCAGTGGACAGTTGTGACCAGTGTGTCTGTGCAGTGTGGACTGACCCAGACTGAACCACAGTCTCCTTTAAATCCTCCTCACACCAGACTCACTGTTTGACGATGAACAACAGAACAAATCTAAACGTTTCTTTCTTTTCTTTGACAATTTGTGATGAACTGCAGCCGTTTGTCTTTTTCTCTTCAAACTGTGAAAATTGAACAGCGTCTTATCTGACGCACACAGTGAGTCTGAGTTTCAGGTTTGTGTGTTTACCTTATTTGGACTCTGCTTTATACATGAAAATCAGTTTTATAAATGAAACTTCTGAGCTCACAAGACCCAGTCAAGTTTATTTCTACATTTAAAACAACTTCATCCATCTGTCTAAACAGTGTTAAATACCAGGGAGGGGGGTTTCAGTGTGTCTGGGTTAAATCCTGAGAGTCAGACAGACCCAGGGTCAATGTTTTTGTTCATATTTATAGTTCATGAGAACTGTTCTCTTCCTCAGCTGGGAACAGAGTCTGATTACATCATAGAGTGATCTGTCTCAGGCTGAACTCTTTGTACTGAGCTCATCTGGTTTAAGCTCAGACTGGACACTGATGTGACCTTTATGTGTAAAAATATCAATAAGACTCAATATTATGAGTTTAACTGACGTGTCCAGAGTCTCCACAGTCGTTTGGATGAACAGACCCAGACGAGCTCCTTCTTTTGTCTCTTTTTCTTTTGGACATTTGTCTGGTTGAATCTGTCGTTCCTGTGTTTGTGAAAAGAGCTCATGGTCATGTGACCCGTCCAGTGTTTTGGTATTTGACAGAAGCGTGTGGCTTTATGTGGATTTTTATCATTTCTTATCGTCTTAAGTGGCTCATTTAGCAACCGTTAGCTCCTGTGCTAAACTGAGCTACAAGTGGAGCAAAAACCCAACACTAAAGACGCGGGACAGTTCAGCTAAAGATGCAGGGTTTAGCTCCTGTGAGAGAATCAACGTTTTCAGCAACATGTCCAAAATCTGAGGCAAAAGAAACACAAATGACTCATATTTATTACACTGAGAGTTAAATGTGTGATATTAAAGAACAGAGACTGTCCCCTACAGGACGTCTCCTACAGGACGTCTCCTACAGGACGTCTCCCACAGGACGTTTCATACTGATCTGAAATGTTTTAAAATGATCCACAGAGACAGAAACTATAATAACATTAATTAATTAAAAATAAAATATAAACTCTTTACCTGAGACACTTTGACCCTGAGTCCCACAAGTCCCCCCCGAACCAGAGCGTCCCACAGCAGGTCATCAAAGGGATAAACACTGTCCCACTCCTAAAGACTGTTCTACGTCCTTAAAGACTGTCCCACGTCCTAAAGACCGTCCTACGTCCTTAAAGACTGTCCTACGTCCTTAAAGACTGTCTCGTGTCCTAAAGTGGAGACTGTGGGTTCAGTTTTGTGTCGTTTTAATCTTATTCCTGACGTTTCCGTGGGCGTCGCCGTCGTCGTTCAGGTCTTGTTCTTTTACGTCGGGGCTGATCTTTGTCGTGAATCACGTCTTTAGGGACAGAGCCGTTTTAAAGACTCAGAGAATCGCTGCGGCGTCCACTTGTTGGTCACGTGATCGCAGGACGCCAAACACCTCGTCTGCACCAGTTTGGCGTCAGAAATAAAACACACACTTCGTATTGTTAAAGGGAACACGCCCACAAACTGCACAAGTCGTTTTTCAGTTTACACTCACAGTTTGGCACGTACGACGATAACTAAGGCCCTAAGCGCCGTATAAATTTCCATGGACACTAAAGATGTCTGTAAATAATACGAGGCAGTTTGTCCCATGTAAACACCACTCTCACAGCGATAAAAGTCACACCGTTCATCCACAGAAACATAACTCACCCGGAGCTTATTATTAATGTGGGATTTAGTGACGAACGTTTAAGCGGCCGTCACTGTCCTTGTGTCGGGGAGAGAGGGATACGCCGCTCAGCAGTATTTCAATTTCGGCTCGTGTCTGTTCTCATTAGTCTGATTAGATGCTCCTCGTGAAACATACAGCCCAGCGTGAGCAGATACAGCGGCTGATTGTGTATTTTCACAGTGTAAATGACTTTATCTGAGGACTAACCTGTTATGACACGGGAAAATAGTCACTTTTTTCATCTTCAACGCTCAAACGACACGACGTTGTTCATCTGTGGGAGCTGGAATCGCACCGTCAACCTGTCAATGGATCTGACCGCTCGACCAATGACTGAGATGTTTGTCACTTTGCTGCACTGAGAACTTTAATGTACAGTTTTATTTTGTCGTAATATCTGTGGGATCGACGACACAGACCCGGGGTAAAAAAGTTGAACAGTTTATTTACAAACACGGAAATGTAAATGTAGATTGACGGAGCAGACGGTTGAGAGCAGAGTCTGAGGTTGACGTCTTCGAGCTGGTCGTGCAGAGCTGGGTCGGAGGCGGAGGTGCAGGAAAGTTCCAAAGAGCGAGAGACACCAGAGAGAAACCAGCTGAGTACAGAGGGCAAACGCTCGAAAACTAGATTGAGCCAAGAGGAACTGCACCACGGGGGATTCACGGACGATCTGGCGGCGTTTGTAGGATCCTCAGTCGCCTTGTACGCCACAGGTGGAGGCTCGATCGCTCATGGGCTGCAGATGTGTAGTGGGTGGTGCCAGAATCTCCGCCGAGCTCCAGACAAGGACACAGAGGAGGAAAGACAGGACAAAAACACAGGGACACACTGGGACATATTTACAGGCTGAACATGTCAGAAAGTGAAATAATGTCACTCACAAACATAAGATTCAGAGACGCTTCAGTCCAAGTTGTGAGACTCTGGTGTGACGTTGGGGTTGTCTTTTACATAATGTTTAGTGTTTGGTTTGTCTCTGTCCTTTAAAAATGGACCATGTGTCTGAAATAAAGATGAATTGAATGATGTTTATATGAACCGCCAACCCCCAGATCAGTGGAAAAACTCTCTTTTCCAATAAGATACAGATATTTATAAACCAAACAGTCGTCCCTCACAAAATCACGGTTCACCTTTCGTGGTCTCGCTGTTTCGCCGATTTTTTTGTGCAATTTTACATGTTTTTTACAGAGTATGAACATGCATTGTGTCGTGCGTCCTGATTGGCTGTTGGACTGTAGACCATTGTGTCGTGCGTCCTGATTGGCTGTTGGACTGTAGACCATTGTGTCGTGCGTCCTGATTGGCTGTTGGACTGTAGACCATTGTCCATCAGTCTCCTCCGTGCCGTGTCTCCTGTCCAGTACAGAATGTGTTCAGACAAATTTACATAAACGTTGGATCTCAGTGTGACTCTGAAGTGCTGTACGTTTGCAATTTGTTTTCTCCCCGACAAAACCCACAATGTCGATGAAACGTTCTGCACCGACAAAGACGCCTACGAAGGTTTGAACTTTGAGAGAGTTTAAACGAGAGAGAAATGTGAGAAAATGTTAACGCCCGTGTGAGAAAAGTGTATAAAGTGTGTGGTGAGGAGTTTTACAGACAAAAACAGAGAGAATAATGTAAAAATAAAGCTGATACTTCACGGATTTCGCCTGTTGTGGGTTATTTTTAGAACGTGACCCGAGATAAGAGGGACCACTATACCCTAGTTTTTATCTCCCAGAATTACGATGGCTTCACTGACCGGGTCATTCCAAACAAAAGTGCATTTGGGTCGTTCCAGAAGACTCAGACCTCTGCAGACTCGTATTGACGTTCTGCGGCTGGAGAACGGTTTCCCAGGCTTCAGTGCGATGTCTTTTTAATAGCTCATTTGCTGCAGTGATGTCAGTGTGGAACCAAACGCAGGAGCTGGAGATTGAGACGTTACAGGCGTCTGGAGACTGGAGTCCCCGAGGACGTCCTGTACAAACTGCACACTTCACACACTGCTGCAGGTGTGTGTGTGGGTGTGTGTGTGTGTTCACTCCAAATAGATTGACAATTTCAAAGTGCCAGAGTCGGGACTTGAACCGGCAACCCCTGATTCCAGTGTCTTGTGGCGTCTCCATCTGTGGCGTTTCTGTTGGTTTCTTGGCGTCTCTGTTCAGTCGCAGGTTGTGTCAGCTGTGGAGAAAATGGCATGCTGGGTAATAAAAAGCTGCAAGTCCAGAGATTTACCAGCTCCACCGTCAGAGCCAGAAAACTCCGAGGACATGTAAAAATAAGATCAGAGTGACTTTGGCTGTTTAATGACACAGCTGTTTCTTTTTATAGACGAGCTCACACAGTTAACTCAGGTCAGAGAACACGGTGTGTAAAGAAATATGTTAATGTTCTACTCAAATATCGCACATTTAATCAGAGCAAACACGAAGAGGAGCAGCCGCCGTTTGAGCCACACAAGAGCAAACTGCAGGTGTTTCACTGGGAATATCACACGCCGTCATGTCCTTAGGCAAGACACTTCACCCACAATGCCCAGTGTGAGGGTTGTGTGTGTCTGAGTGTCTGTGGGGGTCAGAGGGGCCGGCGGCGCAGAGTGGCAGCCTCACCTGTCAGTTTACCCCAGGGCAGCTGTGGCTACAATCATAGTTTACCACAACCAAGTGTCCAAGTGCAAACGACCTTATTCAGCCCCGCCCCCTTTTACCGTAAATCCTCCAATCCACTCTTTCTCTGCGGTGGTAGTTCCGGTTAAACAGAATCACGTTCATTTAAATGCAGAATTTGGGGAAAAGTTTTACCTCTAAAATTTGATATAAAGTGTTGATTTGTGTAAAATGTTCAGTGATCACTCGTATTTACTGTCAACATCTGCAGCTCCACGTACAATCACACAACCGACTGACGAAGGCGACGCCCACAGAAACCTCTGGAATAAGGTGAATAAATCCGACTGATCATCCTGATTATTCCTGTGACGCCGAGGCCTCCAGGGGCCGCCGTGTTCTACAGATTGTGCATTTTCATGGGTCTTGTTTCATGTATAAACAGAGTCTGAGCCTGTACACGACTCAACTCTCTTCACACTGATGTGTTAAAACCTGCAGCCTCATAATCACAGAACACACCAGGGACAGCGCGGAGCAGGTGGAGTGTTTTTTTCTGTCTGATTCCCTTGGGGGACAGCTGAGTGCTCGCTCCTCTCCGGGCTAAATAAAGATTGGTGTAAAATAGTGTGATTGGAGTGAAGAGATGAGGCTGATGAAAAGCTAATCACGTAGTGGAGCTGTTATTGAGACAGGCATTAGCGAGGCCTCCTCTGTCTGATGCAGCCATCAGCTGATGAAACCCAGAGAAAGATGGAGGAGCAGCTCCACGACTCCTCTGCAGAGCTTCACACGCTGAACTAAGACGACAAGTGAAGAGCGATGAGCGCCACACGCAGCAGTGTGCAGAGGCTCGTTTGTGCTGTGGACTTCTGCTGTACCAAACGCACAAATTACTTCTGGTTGTTTATTTTCTGAACACGAGGGCCACTGTCGACCGTGACCCAAATACCAAAACAATAACCAAAACAAGAGCCAAACAGCAGAGTCACCTCAGCAGAGCCGGTCTCGTCACCACGGCAACCAAATGTCACATACAAAAGCATTTACATTAACAACAGCACAACAGCTACAAAAACAACATAAGGCGTCGACCCTGAGCTGAACACAAAACATCAGCTCGTTACTGCACATTATCACTGTACTTTATAAAGGCTCAGAGGAGTTTGCTCCACAGTTTGATGCATTATGATCATTACATCACTCGCTCTTCAGGGCCTTGTACTTTTGTGAAATGTTGGTATTCTGGACGACTATAAAGCTTCTTTCATACACGTGGGAACAGTAAAACTGAACTATGGGCAGAAGTATTTGGGCTGGAGCTGCTCAAGGCTCCTCACGAGGAGGAGGCGGAGGTGACACATGAGGATAACGGAGTGAAACCAGCTCAGAGGCATCGTGTGCGACTGAAGCTCATCACAGAGACAGAGGTGAGACTGACCACAGCTGACCCTCAGATTAAACCCAAACATGTGAGAGAACAGAGAACACGCCAACGACACGGACCTCCACTTCTGCAGAACATCAACATGAAACTTAAAGCATCAGCTGTTTCTCTACAACCGAGCGAGGATTTGAGCGTTTGTCCACTGATCAGAAGGTCGATCTGGAGGTCGGTGGTTCAAATCCCGGCCGTGTCCCGGTACAGTTCAAAGTACCCGGCGGATGAAGGGCGCTCCTCTGTGTCGCCTCCGTCGGCCACAAAGGCTTAGGTTCCCTCACCTAGCAACCACGATGGCCGCTGACTAATGACCTAAACATGTAAAATGAACACTGACATAATCACAGTTTTATTTTTAATTCTTTATTATTTCATAGATGAAGAGTCAAGGCGTCGCATCCGTTTATTTCTGTTTAGTTTGAATGAAGTGAGGAGTTAATCGTTCCCTTTTAATTTGTCAGGATTTGGGTTTTTTGTGTGTTCTGTGCTGTTTTCCTCCTTTCTGTGTTTGAGCCTGGAGCTGGGCGGAGCCTCTGGCACCGCCTCCACACACCTGCCTCTGACCAAGCGATCGAGCCTCCACCTGTGAGGACTAAAGGACCGAGGACCCGACGCTCTGGGCCAGATCGTCTTCTCACCTTCCAGTATTCTCTTGTCATTTTCCGTTTTTTTCTTCACGTCATGTTCCAGTTTATTCCACTTTGCTCCTCCGTCTCCGACCCAGCTCTCCATGTGCGATACGAACACCTCAGCCTCCGACCCTGCGACTCACAACCTGCTCCAAGACGACTCCCCAGGACACCGCTCCCGTCCGCTCCGTCGACCTCCATCCACACTCATGGATCTGTAAATAAAAAGTTGAACTGTTTCCCGAGTCTGTATCTTTGTTTCTTTACCTTGTTTCTCTTGTAGAAGAAGTCCCTCCTGGTGCATGATGGGAAGTCTGGTCACACATTTGTCGAGTGCGTGAAATGGGACGGGCCGGACGTGACGTAAGTTTCCTTCAAATGCAGCCGACGAAGTGTGAAACCGTCGAACTGAGACACGATCATAAACGTCGTTACTGGTCAGATCCACTGACCCACAGGTCGGTGGATGTGACCGTTTGTCAGGAGGAGGTTTGGAGCTGCAGCCCTGTCGTCTATAATCATCCAACAATACATTTTTTTTTACTCAAAACAAAGAGAATCTGCTCCTTTCAGATGTAAAATTGTCACATTCTGAGTCTCTGTCGTTCATCTTCAAACTGCAGATCCACTTTACATGAACAAACAACAGGACGGCGTCGATAGAACGGCGTTTTTGAACCGACATTTACATTTCAAAGTGTTCACATACAGTCTGCCTGAAGATAATGTAACCTGTGCACCTCCTCCCCCCTCACCTCCTCTCTGCTCATCTCCTCCCCCCTCACCTCCTCTCTGCTCATCTCCTCTCTGCTCATCTCCTCCCCCTCATCTCCTCCCCCCTCACCTCCTCTCTCCTCATCTCCTCATCTCACCTCCTCTCTCCTCATCTCCTCTCTGCTCATCTCCTCTCTCCTCCCCCCTCACCTCCTCTCTCCTCCCCCCTCACTTCCTCTCTCCTCATCTCCCCCCTCGTCTCCTCGTCTCCTCCCCCTCGTGCACACTCCTCTCACATTCAAACGCTCCTCTGTTCGTGCGGCGGCGTGAGATCTGCAGAGTCACGGTGACAGAGACGAGCCGCAGGAGGAGCGTCTTTTATTGACTAATATTTGAACAAACTTTCTCTCCAACAAATCCGACTGTCAGCGGCAGAATGTGGAGCCGTCCATAACGACACCGCGAGTGTTGTTCAGCGACACGCTCAGATATGAATCATTTTAATATTTCTTTACAGCTCGCAGCCCCACAGAGCCGACGCGGCGCACGGTCCTGATCTACACGTGATGTGGATGATTGTTTTATCACAGACAGTCGATCAGACGTGTTAATACGACACGAGGTGGATTCATCTACAAGAAAAACTCAAACTCTCACACATTCACACACCAGTGAGCACAGAGGCCAGGGGGGCGAAGTGTCCTGCCCAAGGACACAACAACAGTGTGTGGATCAGTGGATCTGACCACGTGACCAGTGATGTTTATGTTCAGAGCGGGAATCGAACCTCCAACCTTTGAATCAGTGGAAAAACGCTGAGCTACTGTCACCTCCCAGTTCATATAAGTTACTAGACCAGACCGCCGCCGTGCTCCCTCAGACCGCCGCCGTGCTCCCTCAGACCGCCGCCGCGCTCGCTCAGACCGCCGCCGTGGCTCTTCATAAACACACCCACACTCTGTTCTTCTGTTCCACTTTAACCCTTGTTTTTGTGTTTTTTCGCTCGTGTCTCTGGGGACGTGAGGCTCGTTTCTGTGGAGTGTGTCTCTGTTTCCACACACACACACACACACCTGAGCAGAGGGCCCGTGGAGGCTCTGCAGTGTGTATGTGGTGGTATTTGTGCACGTGTCCGTCCTCCTCACAAACACAAACATCATCTCTCCGTCTCTCCTCCTCTGACCTTGTCTCTCGCTCAGATCCATCTCTGAGCTTTGAGATGAGTCTTTATATTGTCTCTTCTTATATTGCTCTAATTCTTCAGCCGACTGATCCGGAGCTCCGAGCCCCAACACCACCGCCGCCGCCCTGTTACACACTCACTACTTTGAGTTTCAACAATCATTTTGTAAAGTTTTTGTTTGTTGTGGTAGAAATAATAACCTCAAGGCTTCTGTCTGAGAGCCAGGAGCCAGACTCAAAATGTGCACGACGCGACTCGTGAGAATATTCTTTTGAAAAGAGGAGAGCTGTCAGCTAATGATGATCAAAGAGCACAGTGTGAGTGTGTACGAGTGTGTATGTGTGTGTATATGTGTGTATATGTGTGTATATGTGTGTATATGTGTGTTTGTGTGCGTTTGTGTGCGTTGTGTTCAGGGCGGTGGGATTAAGGTAAACAGCTTTTGTTTTACAGTTACACCTTTGTGGATGTGTGAGCTAATATTTGTGAGTCTGCAGTGTTTAAACAGAGACTGCAGGAGTGAGACGCAGGAGTGAGACGCAGGAGTGAGACGCAGGAGTGAGATACAGGAGTGAGACACAGGAGTGAGATACAAGAGTGAGAAGGAGTGAGACGCAGGAGTGAGAAGGAGTGAGACAGGAGTGAGATGAAGGAGTGAGACACAGGAGTGAGATGAAGGAGTGAGATGAAGGAGTGAGATGGAGTGAGACACAGGAGTGAGATGAAGGAGTGAGATGCAGGGGTGAGATGAAGGAGAGACACAGGAGTGAGATGGAGTGAGACAGGAGTGAGATGAAGGAGTGAGACACAGGAGTGAGATGAAGGAGTGAGATGGAGTGAGACACAGGAGTGAGATAAAGGAGTGAGATGCAGGGGTGAGATGAAGGAGAGACACAGGAGTGAGATGGAGTGAGACAGGAGTGAGATACAAGAGTGAGACACAGGGGTGAGATGAAGGAGTGAGACACAGGAGTGAGCCGTCGGGCTGGTGGCTGCAGCTTTTTCCAGTGGACTTTACACTAATTGCAGTTTCATAATGAATTCAGTCAGAAGGTCAGAAACACAAAGTGCAGGAGTGTGTTTGTTTAAAAGGGTCTGTTATGTAAAACCAGAAAAACACATAAAAATAAAATACCAGCCCAAAAATATAAAATCTGGTCCACAGGGAAGAGGAGTTTTACTCAACGACACAATGTCAGTGAGAGTTGTACCACCAACCTCTAGATCAGTGGGAAAACGCTGCACTGCTCTTTAAGATTTGCTGCTAAAATATGTTTAACTTTTAACTTTATTATTCGTCTGTCACATCTACAAAGCTCAAAACGCTCTGTTCCACCTTGTGATGTCATCAAGTGATAGTTTTCACATTAACAGCTCATTTTACCTTTAATTCAGTCGAGATAAGAGACAACTCCAGGACTGAAATGATCCAAATGATTCTATAAATGAAGGTGTGTGGAGTTTAAAAACACAGTGGAGCACTTCCTGTATCACCACATGATGACATCACAAGGTGGAACAGAGTGTTTTCAGTTTTGAGAGAAGAACTCAGCCTAAATCTGCAGAGTTTAAAACAACAGAGAGAGAACAGTGTCATATTAACTATTTAACTCATTTATATTCCAGATTATTAACAACCTAAACTCGTCACTTTCCACCTTTAATTTTCTTGGACATTTTTATATTTGTTATTTTTTTGTTCAATTCATAAAAATCCAGGTCATGTGACAAACAGCCAGACCTTCTTTTCTCCTTAAACCCTTTCGCCCGGCGCGGCCTAAATGAGTTTTCAGATTATGGAGCTGGGCACGTCTTGTTGTGCGCCCGAGATCTGATTTCCGAACAAAAGCCTGGCAGTTTCCATTTCAGTGGCGCTCCTCCCACATCTCCACACCACTGCTCCTAATACACTTATGGTGCCAGTAATACCCTCCGCTCAGCAGCTCTTTGTGTTTGACATTTTAATAAAGCAGAGTATTGTTAGAACAGCCTCCTTCTGTTGTCTCTTTTGTGTTCCACTACAGAGACGTGGCTTCTGTGTTACTGTATTTGATCTGTCTTCAAAGTTACGAGACGCCGGCGACGCGAGGACCTGGCGACCCCGACGGGGACAATAACGATCCCTCTGCAAACGCGTTTTTAAAGATCTTTACACGTGTGAGCCGCTGCCCTGACGACGACGCGGACACACGACAGTCACAGGTACAGACCGGATATGTAAACGCACAGAGCTAACACGCTAACGCCGCGTCACAAACAGGAAGTGATGGTGGACGCGCTTCAGCTCCATCGACTCTGGCTCCGATTCACTTTACGTTGAAAAACTCTGGTCTTAAATGTTCGTATTAACCCTCTACATGATCCTGGGTTTTTTTTTTTCACTATTGTGTCTGTAAATCAAGATCTGAACATTAATAACAGACAAATCAGGTCCTTCTTTCCCCGAGGTCGCTCCTGTTAGCGTTAGCAACAGGTTTGATTGACAGCGTTGCTAAGCGCCCCCTTCAACAACAGAGTTAACCTCAGCAGAATCGCTCTAGATTGGCTCTTTGGTTGCTATGATACTCGTGGCTGAAATTT
This sequence comes from Periophthalmus magnuspinnatus, assembly GCF_009829125.3. Taxonomy (NCBI): domain Eukaryota; kingdom Metazoa; phylum Chordata; class Actinopteri; order Gobiiformes; family Gobiidae; genus Periophthalmus; species Periophthalmus magnuspinnatus. Next base: position 32,309,454 of record NC_047140.1, read on the forward strand.
CAAATACAGTCATCCGTCACTATAGCGCGGTTCATCTTTCGTGGTCTCTGTTCTGCGTCCTGATTGGCTGTTGGACTGTAGACCATTGTGTCGTGCGTCCTGATTGGCTGTTGGACTGTAGACCATTGTGTCGTGCGTCCTGATTGGCTGTTGGACTGTAGACCATTGTGTCGTGCGTCCTGATTGGCTGTTGGACTGTAGACCATTGTCCATCAGTCTCCTCCGTGCCGTGTCTCCTGTCCAGTACAGAATGTGTTCAGACAAATTTACATAAACGTTGGATCTCAGTGTGACTCTGAAGTGCTGTACGTTTGCAATTTGTTTTCTCCCCGACAAAACCCACAATGTCGATGAAACGTTCTGCACCGACAAAGACGCCTACGAAGGTTTGAACTTTGAGAGAGTTTAAACGAGAGAGAAATGTGAGAAAATGTTAACGCCTGTGTGAGAAAAGTGTATAAAGTGTGTGGTGAGGGGTTTTACAGACAAAAACAGAGAGAATAATGTAAAAAATAAAGCTGACGACTATTTTTTTTTACGTAAACCCCGAGATAAACGAGGGACTTGTAGGAGTGAAGACGTTTAGCTGCTCGTCCAAGCCGCGGCTTGGACGAGCAGCTAAACGTCTTCACTCCTACAACGTTTTGTCCAGTTTTACTACACAAACACAAACATCCGCCTCTTGCAGGTTCAAACTCGTCCAAATCGTCCCTGTAACTTCCAGCCTCGATGAGCTCCATTTGACTGAACACTCCGGGTGACGTCTCACTCCCTCACTCCCTCACTCCCTCACTCCACGTCTTCACAGTCCGCGGTCACAGGTGAGACTTAAGTCGTTTCCAGATCGTGAGGCTAAAGCCGCTCTTTTGACTTTGTGCCTTCGGTGTAAAGAGACGAGCGTTTAAAGGTCGGGCCCAGTGCGACAGAATCACCGGAGACAGAACATTTTAGCGGGATTTGAGTCGTGGAGCGGTGAGAGACGCCTGTTCTTCTGCTGCAGGAGCCATTAACCCAATTCCGGCGTGTGTCTGCGCTCCAGAGTCGCCCGGTGCGAGGATGGTGGCGCTGCACGGGAGGTAATTAACAGGCATTCAGAAGGAGTAGAACTATATTAGATCCATGAGAGAGGTCCCCGGGGAGGCAGTGCTCTGGTTCCTTCTTTCTCCCGTCGTCTCACACACACACACACACACACACACACACACACACACGCTGGTCCTGCCTCGGGCTGTAGTTAAAGTGAGATGATGGCTTCATTCTGTGAGCTCAGAGGGCTCCTTTGCTCTGTCTTTATTAGGGGAGTTACAGCAGTTCTTTATGGTGACCTACATACACCACAGTCTCTCTGTTTAACACTGTGCATCATATTTGAACATCTGAAAACAGAGGGTCACCGGGACGAGAAAACATCCCGGTCGAGGAACCGGACCAACAGTATCGGTCTGTGCAAACGAAATGAGGAGAAACTAGATGGAGAATTAGAGGTGAAGGGTAATAACCACAGACTGAAAGAAGAAGTGGACTAAGTGAGTGAAGCATCATCCACGAACAACTTCAGGGACAGAAGGACCTGATTTGTCTGTTATTAATGTTCAGATCTTGATTTACAGACACAATAGTGAAATAAAAACCCCAGGATCATGTAGAGGGTTAATACGAACATTTAAGACCAGAATGAGTCTGAAGCAGCAGAGACAGAGAGAGGACACAGTTTAAAAAAAAACTAAAATTAAAAATGTAAAAAAAATTATTTATTTTTTATTAAAAAATATATATAAAATAATAATAAAAAAAAATAAAATAACAAAAATCCGTCAAAATATAGAAAAACAACTCAAAATAACATAAAAAATAAAGAAAATAAACTAAAAGAAAAAAACTCAAAATAACTAAAAAAAATAAAAATAATAATAGAAACAATAAAAAACGAATAATAATAATAATAATAATAATAATAATAATAATAATAATAATAATAATAATAATAATAATAATAATAATACCATACATGAAAAAATACAAAAAATAAATAAATAAAAATAAAAAATTGACTCAAAATAATAATAATTTAAAAAATGAACCCAGGATCATGTAGAGGGTTAATATGAACATTTAAGACCAGAATGAGTCTGAAGCAGCAGAGACAGAGAGAGGACACAGATTTTCAATAGAATGTGAATTGGAGCCAAATCGTCGATTGAGACAGAAGTGCGCTTTCTCACTTTCTATCTGGAATGCGGCGGCGAGCAGGTTATAGTCTGAGTTTATAATACACTTTTTGGAGCAGTTAACATGTGTAAGTTGAACGGTGCAGCTGTGGCTTTGATTTGTGCAGAGATCATGGACGAAACACAGACTCAGAACGAACAAACTGCACAGAAAGGCCATGTGTGGTCACTTTACTACAGCGGCTCTGACCCTCCGCCGCATCAGCCCCAACAAACATCGAGTAAAAACAAGGCTGGTGAAATGGTACGATTTAACTATAATTAGAACCAACAGCGCTGTCCTCGGAAGAAACAGACAAAACATGCGCCCGAGCCACAAAGCGTCCGGTCCAACTCCACCGGGAACGACTTCAGTCCAAAATATCTGACCACGACAAGAGAGAAAACGGACTCATGGACTGGGACGACGCTCGACTGGATCCAGAACACACACTTCTTCTAAACTTTATGAAGATGTGAGTCTCTGCTGAATCTCCCTGTTTTCAGACATGATTGACAGGTGGATTAGCCAATCAGGGAGTCAATTTCAAAAAAGTAAAGGAAAAAAAAATATCACAGAGATCTGAAAAACATGGCGGATTTTTGTAGAAACAACGAGCGAAGCCTAATCTGTCTTAATCAGAGGTGAGAGAAAATCATACGTGACCAGCGAGCTCCTCCGTTTCACGTGTGTCACTGAAAAAAACTAATCCCATTGGACGATTACGTTTGACCGAGATTGAGACGCAACGGAGGACGAGGAACCAGACGGATCAACGCTAAAGTCAGAGGCGCAGAGAGCAACGCGTGAAATCTGGAAACACGTCGAACGAGGGGACGTACCAACTGTCTCACACCCGGGACACGGCGCTGAACGAGTTAGACTGCAGATGGCGCCGTTGTCCTCCTGCTTGACAGAAGAAGAACGCCACAAATCTGTTTAAATCTGCAAAACACGTCACCAGAACAGACGAGGAGGACGGTCTGAGGACAGGGGGCGCTCTGGGACACGTCTCCATTTGTCTGTTTCTCTTTTGTTGCTGATTTTCTAACTTTCTCTTCGTTAAATCATTTCTCACGTTCAGCCCAAAGAGGCGACGCTGCTGCTGCTGTGATTTTGGGGATTTACAAAAATAAATATATAAATAATAAAGTTGGTGAAATGCCAATGTTTTCGAGAGGCTTTACGACCCCTGACCTTCTGCTGACAGCGTGACATATTCAGTTCTCTTTACAACATTGCGAACTACTTCTGTAATTAGTTTGAGTAACGACATAAAAGGCCGTCCCCTCGATCTGGAAGGAACAACAACAACAATCCAAGGTTTGCGTTTCCCTTTTTTCACGTGTTTTGTTCCGTACAGCGTCACAGAGCCGCAAACAAACGGATAACCCTGGAATAACGTCACAAAAGATGAAAAATGCCTTTGTCAGTGCCATTTAAAGCATCTAAATGTACGACTGAGAGACATGCCCAGAGCAGACGGACATTTTGACGTTGGATATATGGACGATAAATGATAATACTGAGATTAATTTATGCTACGAAAGACCCAAGATCAGATTTAAACGACAAAAACTCTTCTAAATCTACAATATTATAAAATCCCGAGCTGCAGAATCAAACACTTTAGTCGTTAGTTTGAGTCTGTAATGAGTCACACAAGTTATTTACTCAAACTTTTCCGGCTTAAATCTGATCATAAAGACAAAAAATAACCCAAAATTTCCCAGTAGAGCAAAGAAAAAGTAACACGATGAATATTGGGCGTAAAAAATCATTGTTCCATCTTTCATAAACTGAACGAGAAGTGGATGTAGTGATTACAGTGACAGGCCTATTTTCCACTGACTTTTTTTAGCCTCAGCCTCTTTTGACACGTGTTAATTCAGCTCAAGTTTATTTCTACTGCAGATTTAAATGAACTTGAGCTGAAGCAGAAAGAAAAATCTGTGAAATGTGCATCAAGTGAAGACATGAAATAAATAAATAAATAAACTGGCCATAGTTTTGTTTCGCACTGGACGTCATTTAGACAAACTCTGCTCCTCTTTCTCTTGATTTCTATTGATTCCGCGTCAGAAAACGTCGCTTTTTAATCCATAAGTTAAATTATTCTCGTCACTTGTGGCGTGAGCATCGATCCTGTTTTGTGGTTTTTAAAGTCGAGTTCAGATCCAAACTAAAACAGCCCCGTTTGAGCTGTTCATTCTGATAAATGTGTGTTTTTGAACTCAGTGGCAGCTTTTACCTTCCAATCATTTCAGCAGCAACACGGCCTCAAGTCCAATGTGTCTGTGCGAGAAAAGTGTGAGCTGGAACAGGGCAAGGAACAGTCCAAAGTCCAAAGAACAGCCCAAAGAACAGCCCAAAGAACAGCCCAAAGAACAGCCCAAAGAACAGCCCAAAGTCCAAAGAACAGTCCAAAGAATAGTCCAAAGTCCAAAGAACATTCCAAAGAACAGCCCAAAGAACAGCCTAAAGAACAGTCCAAAGAACAGTCCAAAGAACAGCTCAAAGAACAGCCCAAAGTCCAAAGAACAGTCCAAAGAACAGCCCAAAGAACAGTCCAAAGAACAGTCCACAGTCCAAAGAACAGTCCAAAGAACAGCTCAAAGAACAGCCCAAAGTCCAAAGAACAGCTCAAAGAACAGCCCAAAGAACAGTCCAAAGAAAAGTCCAAAGTCCAAAGAACAGCTCAAAGAACAGCCCAAAGAACAGTCCAGTGAACTACACCTTTATCCAAACTCCCGGTGGCTTTAGTGAATTTAAATCAGACGTTTTCTACAAACTGGACTTTTCAGATCTGAAGTTTTATTTGGACTGATTCATGTTTGAGTTTAATCTTTAATCGACTGTTTTCGCCATTTTGTGGATTAAAATGTGTAAATTATAACATAATGATCCACAGAGATGAGAACCATAGAGACACAAGCTCAGTGTGTGTTCTTTACAGAACTATATCTGACGTGTGTCAAACCTTCATGAGAAACACAGAGTTCTTAATGAGCTCGAGCTCACACAGGTCAGTCGTTCCTCGCTCTCACGTTCACTCTCACTCCTCTAAATGAGAGTCTGTAGTTCTGGCTGTGCGGCGCTAATCACCGGCTGATAAAACAACACGCGCTAATGTTTAATCACATAAGTGTCTATAAAAAGGCCTGGACAGGGACCGGCTGCAGCGCGGCGAGCTGCGGCGGTGGAGGCAGCGTTAATGAGCCACAGTCCCAAGGCAATTAACCCAGTCTCATCCCAGACACACTTCTGCTCATGTCTGCGATCAACCACTCTGCCACCGCCACGATCGACCACTCTGCCACGATCGACCACTCTGCCACCGCCGCGATCGACCACTCTGCCACCGCCACGATCGACCACTCTGCCACCGCCACGATCAACCACTCTGCCACGATCGACCACTCTGCCACGATCGACCACTCTGCCACCGCCACGATCGACCACTCTGCCACCGCCACGATCAACCACTCTGCCACGATCGACCACTCTGCCACCGCCACGATCAACCACTCTGCCACCGCCGCAATCAACCACTCTGCCACGATCAACCACTCTGCCACGATCGACCACTCTGCCACGATCAACCACTCTGCCACCGCCGCGATCGACCACTCTGCCACCGCCGCGATCGACCACTCTGCCACCGCCGCGATCGACCACTCTGCCACCGCCGCGATCGACCACTCTGCCACCGCCGCGATCGACCACTCTGCCACCGCCGCGATCGACCACTCTGCCACCGCCGCGATCGACCACTCTGCCACCGCCGCGATCGACCACTCTGCCACCGCCACGATCGACCACTCTGCCACCGCCACGATCGACCACTCTGCCACATTTTATCTGCTCTTCATCTGTGTTAAATGTGACTGAACTGTAAATGTGCAGACTGAGCCACATGAGCCACAGACTGGGAGAGGCATTCAACTGCACCAGGTCAACAGCTTTGTTTTGGTCTGCTACGTTTATCAAGTTTTCACGTTTATTTGCAAATAAGTATAAGTCTTTTCTTTGCATCGTCTGAAAATCTAATGTTGAATTAAAATGAGACGTTTTACTACATTTTATGACTAAAGCTCCTCTGTGGATTATTCTGTGTGAATGTGGAGACTAAACTGAGCTGTGACGGAAATTTAACCAGTTCCGTATTTGGAATTCTGACCACAAGTATCATAGCAACCAAAGAGCCAATCAGGAGCGAGGATGTCGAAGGTAATGCCTCTTCCCGCCTCCACTGCTGTCAATCAAACCTGTCGCTAACGCTAACGGGCGCGACCTCGGGGAAAGAAGGCGCCGGATTCATCTGTTATTAATGTTCATATCTTGATTTAAAATATAATTCTACTCAATATTTTTCGACAAAGTAAAGGGCGGAGACTTTGAGGATGTGAATATATAATTTATTTAATCATCTATTTAAAACGCGGTCACATGATCAGGTCAGCGTGATTTAAAACCTTTGACATTCACTCATTTTCAAATTATGGAGAATCAGACACTTTCACGGTCGCGTCAAACAAACGTCTAAACGAGCGAAGCTGAAACACGTCGGGATCAATAATCTCGTGATCTGATTCGTGTTGATTAATCGTTTTGAAGCGTCGTGTTCTGCGATCGGCTCGTCTTTGATTTCCCTCAGACCTCGGCGCCGCGACTCCGAGCCTCGTGTTTGGCGGCGAGCTCCGGCGTCTCAGATGTACAGTGTTATTAGGCCGACGCGCCGGGGAGATCAGGAGGAACGACGCCGCGCTCTGATTCTCTTATTTTATCTGAAGATTCAGAAACGTGTCAGTCTGAAGATTAGAGCCAAGAAACATCACAGAAACACAACAGACTGATTAGACTTTATCTGCGTCTTTACACAGAGGCACTGTGCTCCTCCACCTACACCTCCACCTCCACCACCTCCATCTACACCACCACCTCCATCTACGGCACCTCCTCCATCTACACCACCTCCTCCATCTACACCACCACCTCCATCTACAGCACCTCCTCCATCTCTTCCATCTACACCTCCTCCACCACCACCTCCTCCACCACAACCTCCTCCATCTACACCTCCTCCACCACCACCTCCTCCATCTACGGCACCTCCTCCATCTACACCTCCTCCACCACCACCTCCTCCATCTACGGCACCTCCTCCATCTACACCACCTCCTCCTCCACCACCACCTCCTCCATCTACACCACCACCTCCATCTACAGCACCTCCTCCATCTCTTCCATCTACACCTCCTCCACCACCACCTCCATCTACGGCACCTCCTCCATCTACACCACCTCCTCCTCCACCACCACCTCCTCCATCTACACCACCACCTCCATCTACAGCACCTCCTCCATCTCTTCTATCTACACCTCCTACACCACCACCTCCTCCATCTACACCTCCTCCACCACCACCTCCTCCACCACAACCTCCTCCATCTACACCTCCTCCACCACCACCTCCTCCATCTACGGCACCTCCTCCATCTACACCACCTCCTCCTCCACCACCACCTCCTCCATCTACACCACCACCTCCATCTACAGCACCTCCTCCATCTCTTCCATCTACACCTCCTCCACCACCACCTCCATCTACGGCACCTCCTCCATCTACACCACCTCCTCCTCCACCACCACCTCCTCCATCTACACCACCACCTCCATCTACAGCACCTCCTCCATCTCTTCCATCTACACCTCCTACACCACCACCTCCTCCATCTACACCTCCTCCACCACCACCTCCTCCACCACAACCTCCTCCATCTACACCTCCTCCACCACCACCTCCTCCATCTACGGCACCTCCTCCATCTACACCTCCTCCACCACCACCTCCTCCATCTACAGCACCTCCTCCATCTACACCACCTCCTCCTCCACCACCACCTCCTCCATCTACACCACCACCTCCATCTACAGCACCTCCTCCATCTACACCACCTCCTCCATCTACACCACCACCTCCATCTACAGCACCTCCTCCATCTCTTCCATCTACACCTCCTACACCACCACCTCCTCCATCTACACCTCCTCCACCACCACCTCCTCCACCACCACCTCCTCCATCTACACCTCCTCCACCACCACCTCCTCCATCTACGGCACCTCCTCCATCTACACCTCCTCCACCACCACCTCCTCCATCTACGGCACCTCCTCCATCTACACCACCTCCTCCTCCACCACCACCTCCTCCATCTACACCACCACCTCCATCTACGGCACCTCCTCCATCTACACCACCTCCTCCATCTACACCACCACCTCCATCTACACCACCTCCTCCATCTCTTCCATCTACACCTCCTACACCACCACCTCCTCCATCTACACCTCCTCCACCACCACCTCCTCCACCACAACCTCCTCCATCTACACCTCCTCCACCACCACCTCCTCCATCTACGGCACCTCCTCCATCTACACCTCCTCCACCACCACCTCCTCCATCTACGGCACCTCCTCCATCTACACCACCTCCTCCTCCACCACCACCTCCTCCATCTACACCACCACCTCCATCTACGGCACCTCCTCCATCTACACCACCTCCTCCATCTACACCACCACCTCCATCTACAGCACCTCCTCCATCTCTTCCATCTACACCTCCTACACCACCACCTCCTCCATCTACACCTCCTCCATCTACACCTCCTCCATCTACCACAGAACACGCTCGGACAGAACGTCCCGTCCCATTTTTATCAGTTTTATTGAGTAAAAGTTTATGTCGACTAAATTTTACACGACAAAATGAAAAAGTCTGGAAACAAATGAACTGTCACATTTTTATACAACATTTAACTCACCCAGTGTTTGTCTTGAAGGTGGAAAAAGTGTCTTGCCCAAGGACACAACAACAACATCAGTGGACAAACGCTCTACCAACTGAGCCACTGTCGTCCATATAAACACTGTAACTAAAACAACTTTCTGGGATAGTCTCATGCAGTTGTTTCCCCATGGTTCTCATTGACCTTTGCCCTCTGTGTTTTTCTCCTGGGAATCACCCGTCAGGCCCAAAAGTGACACGTTAGTACAAAATATATAAGTATCTAAATATGAGGTCGAACTCAATGTTTTTCCAAATGCAGGTCACGTCTGTCACGATTCAGCTCGAGAAGAACAGAACAAAAAAACACCACGGAAAAATGGTAAAGTAAGAAGTAATTTAAGAAGGTAAACTAAACAAAAAGAATCTAAAAGACTTAAACAGAAGGTACTGGCCAAAGAGTCACACAGATAAAGTGACTAAGACACATTTACACTAACATAACACAACATGGACAAACACAGTCACTTCTACAGGACAAAAGGTGAGACCAGGACGGAAAAGAGTCGTCCAATCACCAGAGACGACAAACAGACACGATTTTATGAGAAAAGGAGAGATTCAAACGCACGAAACATAAAAGTCAAATACTAAAGTTTATAATTCACTGTATTACAAACGGCTCTTAACCACGTACTTCATGTTCAGGCTGTGCGGTCTGTGTGAGTCCATTCCACTCTGCCATGTTTTCCTGGTCACCTGCGGCTGAAGCTCCACCTCCAGCTCCGCCCACCACCACCACCACACCTGACACCACACCTGAGCGACGTCGGTGTTTAAGGAGCAGCTCTGACTCGTTTCAGTGTGAAGCCAATTCAAGAACATCTGCCCCTGATTTTTCTCCATGTGCTCATTTTTGCATTATTTGTATTTATTTATTTTTATGTATCTATTATTATTATTATTATTATTATTATTATTATTATTATTATTATTATTATTATTATTATTATTTATTTATTTATTTTTTACTTTTTTAAATGTATTAAATTGTTTTTGGTGGATTCAGATTCTCAGCACCTCCAGCCTCATTTCTACCTGTAAAAATAAAACTTAAAACACTTTTTTCCTCTGTTCTTGTTCTAAGTGTAATTGGCTCTTTTGAGTTTTGTTTCTTGTGTTTTTTACTTTGAATATTTTTTACATTTTCTCATTTCACTGATCGATTCTTTCTAAATTCTGTGTTTCTTCTTTATTTTCCAGTTGCACTCACATTATAAATCACAAAAGTCCAGATGGCGCTTTCGCTCTCACTCTCACTCACTCTCAATCTCTCACTCTCTCGCTCTCACTCACTCTCTCTCACTCTCTCTAATTCTCTCACTCTCAATCTCTCACTCTCTCTAACTCTCTCACTCTCAATCTCTCACTCGCTCTCACTCACTCTCTCGCACTCACTCTCACTCTTACTCTCTCTCACTCCTACTCTCTCTCACTCTCTCTCACTCTTACTCTTACTCACTCACTCCCACTCTCTCTCACTCTCACTCTTATTCTCACTCTTATTCACTCTCTCCCACTCTCTCTCACTCTCACTCTCACTCTGGAGTCATCTCTGAGTCAGTTTTACACTTGTACTTGTGTAGTATTCATGTGAAGTTGTAGTACTTTTACTCGTGTGTAGATTTGGTCACTGCTCCGTCTGAGCGATGGCGGGCGATGGCGTGCGATGGCGGGCGATGGCGGGCGATGGCGGGCGATGGCGGGCGATGGCGGGCGATGGCGAGCGGGGCGTGCGGCGTTAGCTCTGTGCTAATGACTCATTCACAAACACGAGTCTCACTTTCACTGAGTCTGATTCTCGTTGGCCTCAGTGTTTCGTTTTCCGGCCTCAGCGTCTGAACAAACGACGATCACAGACGCTGGCGTTTGGTGTTTGGAGCGTCATCGTGGCGCTTTGGACTCGTGATGAAGCGTCTGAAGTTGTTGTTTTGTGAAAACGGTGGTTACGGAGCGGCAGACGGGGCCGTCCTCAGAGCCGTGTTCAGACGACGTAATGATGATTATGGCTCTGAAACAAAGAGTAATGGAAGGATCAGGAGTTTAGTCCAGAGTCAAGAGACTGAACCAGGACTGAACCAGGACTAAACCAGGACTAGACCAGGACTGAACCAGGACTAAACCAGGACTAAACCAGGACTGAACCAGGACTAAACCAGGACTGAACCAGGATTAAACCAGGACTAGACCAGGACTGAACCAGGACTAAACCAGGACTAGACCAGGACTGAACCAGGACTAAACCAGGACTGAACCAGGACTAAACCAGGACTAAACCAGGACTGAACCAGGACTAGACCAGGACTGAACCAGGACTAAACCAGGTCTGAACCAGGACTAAACCAGGACTAAACCAGGACTGAACCAGGACTGAACCAGGACTAAACCAGGACTAAACCAGGACTGAACCAGGACTAAACCAGGACTGAACCAGGATTAAACCAGGACTAGACCAGGACTGAACCAGGACTAAACCAGGACTAAACCAGGACTGAACCAGGACTAAACCAGGACTAAACCAGGACTGAACCAGGACTAAACCAGGACTGAACCAGGATTAAACCAGGACTAGACCAGGACTGAACCAGGACTAAACCAGGACTAGACCAGGACTGAACCAGGACTAAACCAGGACTGAACCAGGACTAAACCAGGACTAAACCAGGACTGAACCAGGACTAGACCAGGACTGAACCAGGACTAAACCAGGTCTGAACCAGGACTAAACCAGGACTAAACCAGGACTGAACCAGGACTGAACCAGGACTGAACCAGGACTAAACCAGGACTAAACCAGGACTGAACCAGGACTGAACCAGGACTAAACCAGGACTAAACCAGGACTAGACCAGGACTGAACCAGGACTAAACCAGGACTAAACCAGGACTGAACCAGGACTAAACCAGGACTAAACCAGGACTGAACCAGGACTAAACCAGGACTGAACCAGGATTAAACCAGGACTAGACCAGGACTGAACCAGGACTAAACCAGGACTAGACCAGGACTGAACCAGGACTAAACCAGGACTGAACCAGGACTAAACCAGGACTAAACCAGGACTGAACCAGGACTAGACCAGGACTGAACCAGGACTAAACCAGGTCTGAACCAGGACTAAACCAGGACTAAACCAGGACTGAACCAGGACTGAACCAGGACTGAACCAGGACTAAACCAGGACTAAACCAGGACTGAACCAGGACTGAACCAGGACTAAACCAGGACTAAACCAGGACTAGACCAGGACTAAACCAAACAGTCGCGCATTGGCTAGACGGCCGGCTCTTGGCACAGGACCAGGAAGTGCCGGAGCAGCGCCATGCAGAGGAGCGCACTGCATCTGTGCCTAGCCGCTTGGGAATATCCAACTTCAGCCGAACTGGTGAGTTACCTGGCCTCATAGTCCCACGTGCGGACGCGAGGACGAAGCCCATAACAACCACGGGTTTTTACTGCGATGGTACAGCGTCTGCGGTGCCGGGTGGCAACTCCTGTTTGGCGAACGGAGAGGCAGCGAGACAGGCTAACGACGGAGGAGCGGATAACACTCAAACACGCACAAAATACAGCCTCGCTGCGCTAAAGCAAAAACAATACTTTTTCTTTGAAACTGTTAATCATGCGCGAGTATTATGGGAACCAAAGTGTAAACCAAAAGGAATATTCGGGGGACACCTTAACATCCGCAGTCTAATCTCCAAAAAGGACCAGATTGCTGTTCTCCTCATGGATTCCAACTTGGATTACCTTTGCTTAACTGAATCCTGGCTTCACAGCTACATCCCCACTAATATGATAGACATTGATGGATATCAATGCTTCAGAAAGGATAGAAGCTCAGGAAAGGGAGGAGGAGTGTTGATTTATATTAAAAATAAATTTAAATGCAAGGTAGTTGAATTAAACTCCAATCTTGAGTGTTTAGCCCTGAACATAACTTTGTCCCCATCAATGAACTTCAATGTTGCTGTGCTATATAATCCACCATCTCATAATACGTCCTTTTATGATGAATTAAGCCATGTAGTTAAACATCTTGAGGAATATAGAGAAACTATATGGTATGGTGATTATAATATAAATTGGTCTGATAAAGGTGCAAAACAAAAACTGAAAACAATAATGACTAAATTTAACTATCAACAAATGATTACAGGACCCACTAGGATAACCAGACAGACTAGAACTTTGATTGATATGGCCTTTACAAATAAACCTGAACGTATTACGAGAATGTATAATTTACTAACAGGGCTATCTGACCACAACATGACTTTAATGGTTAGAAAACTGACTAAAAAAAGACTGCAATATTTTGGTAAATTATGCAACAACGATAATGATATCAAATATGTAATACCTAAATCTAAAACTACACTGTTTGAAAGAGAACTAAATAATTTCAGTTGGGAGCAAATCAAGGATATGGAAGATGTAGATGAATGTTGTACTTTTTTAACTGAAGCCATCACAAAAATAGCTGACAAATTTACTGAGCAAAAAAAGTGTAAACAAAGGGAAAGTACTCTTCCATGGTTAAATAATGACATAAAAAAACTAATGAAAAAACGAGATTTAGCTTTGAAGAAATCAGTACAATCAAGACTTAGTACTGACCATTTAACATTCAAAAGTTTAAGAAATAAAGTAGTACAAGAACTGAGAAAAGCACAAGCTTCATATTATACTAAGCTTATTGGCAATGCAAAGGGGAATACAAATTCTCTTTGGAAACACTTAAATACTTTGACAAATAAAGCATTCAAACCTAAAAGAATTAGTGAACTCACCATAAATGGTAAAACTACTAATAACGGTGCCACTATGGCTGACAGCCTTAATACTCATTTTGTCCAGTCAATTGAAGAATTGGCACAATGTTTTGAGAATACTGATTATGTGAATATACCACCTTTAACGCACCTTGAGAATTATTTTTGCATCGAAGAAGTGAATGACACAGAAGTCACACGGATAATAAAAAAGTTATCAAATTCTAAATCAAATGATGTATATAATCTAAATAGCTGTTTTCTCAAGCGCTACAGTAATGTATTAGTTAAACCTTTGACACATCTAGTCAATTTGTCCATAAAAAAATCAAAATTTCCCTTAGGTTGGAAAAAAGCAGTGATTGTGCCAATTTTTAAAGCAGGAAGCCCAGATTCTATGTCCAATTACCGGCCAATATCAATTTTACCTATACTGTCCAAAGTAATCGAAAAAATTGTAGCAGCACAACTTACTGACTACTTGGAGGCTAATCAGCTCCTCAGCTCGCAGCAGTTTGGTTTCAGAGCAGGGTATTCAACCGAAATAGCAAACTGCTGTTTTATTGAAAATATAAAAAAGTCCCTCGATAGAGGTGAGGTCGTAGGAGCTGTGTTTCTCGATCTAAAAAAAGCCTTCGAAACCGTTAATCACAGTTTGCTTTTATCAAAAATGACATCATTCAATATCACCCCTGAGGCAATTTGTTGGTTTGCCTCTTACCTTCAGGATAGGAAACAGTGTGTTAAAGTGGCCGAAAATAAATCTCCATTCGCAAATATTCGCATGGGCATACCTCAGGGCTCCATATTGGGACCATTGCTGTTTAGTCTGTTTATAAATGACTTGCCTTTGATCTGCCCAGGTGTCCGCTGCCAACTTTATGCGGATGACGCAGTTTTTTATGCACCCGCCAAGACACCAGAGCAGGCGGCGGATGTTTTGTCCGCATGCATGGCTGAGGTTAGTCAGTGGCTAACTCAAAATAAGCTGACTCTAAATTTTGCAAAAACTACTTCTATGTGTTTTTCTATTAAAAAAATAAATGTAGACCAAAGATTTCAAATAAATTTACAAAATGATAAAATACAAGTAGTTAACGATTTGAAATATCTTGGGTTGGTCTTAGACCCCCAACTAAAATTTGATAAGCATGTTAAGAGTATAGCCAAAACAATACAAAGAAATCTAAATTGTTTTAAATTGATAAGGCAATATATTCCAAATCAGGCAGCCCTGCTGTACATGCATGGTATGATTTTTTCTCATATCTCCTACTGCATGACAGCATGGGCCCAGGCAGCTCCCTCAGACACAAAGCGCATTGGTTCTTTGTACAACCAATCAAAATTATGGATCGAAAGCCAATCCGTTTTCATCATTGTCACATCCTTAAAAAATATAATCTATTAAGTTTTGAAAGTTTTACTAGTTTATGTTTTCTTAAATTATGTTTTAAGTGTATTTATAACTTGGCCCCAGAACCACTCAGTACATTTATACAAAGATTAAACAGCACCAGAGTGACAAGAGGCACCATAAACAAGAACTGTACAATCCCACAACGCAGAACCTCTTTTGGACAGTCCGCCTTTTCATATCAGAGCTGCAAACTGTGGAACTCACTGCCCACTGAAATAAAAAACATTTCTGAGTTGAAAATGTTCACCTCTAGGGTTAAGAAATGGCTGAAAATGAGTCAAAACTGTACCCACTTGTAAATAGGCAGTATGACAGAGAGAGAGAGAACGTGTGAGTGTTGAATGTATTTTTGTGCACTGATGTATCTATTTTATGGGGCAGGTGTTTTAATATATTTTGCATATTGGTGAATTGTGGAGAAGCTCAACCAGGGACGGGAGTTGAGAATTAGCTTTTGCTACAAACTCTATATGCATCACATCAGCTGCAATGTTCATGTTGTAACTATGTCAGATTGCATTGTCCCTGTCAAATAAATATATAAATAAAAAATAAAAATAAAACCAGGACTAAACCAGGACTAAACCAGGACTGAACCAGGACTAAAACAGAGACTAAACCAGGACTGAACCAGGACAACATCAGGCCGCTCTTCATAGAGACGCTTCACACAGATGAACCTGAAGGTGGCGCTCTAAACAGAATGGCAGATCACACGTCTGGAGTTTTTTTTGTTTCCTCGAACCTTTGATTCATTTTCACTTGATTCACTGCTGCTCTTCTGTTTTTAGGCCCTGTACCTTTAATTTAAAGATATGTTCATTATTATTATTATTATTATTATTATTATTATTATTATTATTATTATTATTATTATTATTATTATTATTATTATTATTATTAATAATAATAATAATAATTACACTACATTAGTTTTAGACGTTGCTTTTCCAGACGCTCAGTCGTGTTACAGTTTGGTGCAAAGATTCTGTTTTAGCCACAGCTGCCCTGGGACAGACTGACAGAGGAGAGACCATGTGGACGACGTGTCTTGCCCAAGGACACAACGGTCTCCCATCCAAGTCCCATCCAGGCCCGGCTCCTCTGAGATGTGACGAGATCAGGCTTTGACCAGAAGGTTTGGCCACACTATTATTTATTTATTTACATTTTTTACTAATATATATTATTTTATTTTATTTTGTTTTGTTTTTTTATTTATTATCTCTTTGCCAAACTCCACGGTCTCCGTCTGCGGCTCAAACTTGTCCATTTGTTCTGATTCTGTGGCGTCACACAAACAGTGAGAGACGTCGTCTTTATGTTTAGATCACACTGAATGTGCAGAGTGTGTGTGTGGTGCGTCGGGGTGTGTGTGTGTGTGTGTGGTGCATCTGTGTGTGTTGTGTGTGTGTGTGGTGCGTCTGTGTGTGTTGTACTTTTAACAGAATACGTAAATATCAAACTGAGATTTACGACGTTCACTGGGCCGATCCTTCTGTTCTACATTTCCACGACAACAGTTACACAAACAACAGTTACCTTTGAGGTGCTGTAAATATCACTGACACAACGCACAACACACACAGACACACACACAGACACACACACACACACACACACACACACACACACATACGCTCGCACAAGCTCATTGGTCATTAATCATTTAGAAAAAAATAAAATCTGTCTGTGGTTAGTGCTTCAGTCATTGATTTTAAAGTCTTTTTCTCAGACTGTTCTGTTTTGTTTTGTTCTGTTTTTTCAGGACTGGGAGATAAGATCCTGAACCAGGACTAAACCAGGACTAAACCAGGACTAAACCAGGACTAAACCAGGGCTAAACAAGGACTAAACCAGGACTAAACCAGGACTAAACCAGGACTAAACCAGGACTAAACCAGGACTAAACCAGGACTAAACCAGGACTAAACCAGGACTAAACCAGGACTGAACCAGGAGCACAGGGCACATGTGTGAAGTTCTTCCTGGTTCTAGTCTGGACTGAGCATTGGTGTTTGAGTTAAATTGATTCTGTATAAAACCATAAACCTGTTTGTCGCTGGTGTAACGTTCACTTAAGTGTCGTTCTTCATTTTCGTTCTGACTGAAAACATCTGTTTGATTAACAAAAATCACACGTGACCATGAAAATAAAGCAGGTCTGAGCGTGTGAAGTTTGTGCGTCTGTAAACGTGTGCTCTGTTCAGCCGTCACACACACGACAGGCCTCCATTACCTCCATTACCTCCATTACCTCCTGTAGGTCCACTCTGCCGTGTTCTCGTACATCATGCTAAGAGCCTATTTACATAGATCGGCCCCCGCGGTGGCGCCGTGTCTAACCCTAATGACCTGCTGTCGCCGCCCGTCTGCGTCGCCTCTGCGCCTCATGCCGCCACGCAAACACATTCACCTGCCAAACGCTCCTGTCCGTCAGTATTACCTCCGCTCAGCGCTGCAGACCTCGACCCGGCCAGTAGGGGAGCTCTTTAAACAGACGAGTCAAACAAACGCGACGCGGGCCTCCCTCTGTACCTCATTAGAGCGATGTCATTAAGGCTGTCGTCTGCCGCTGTTCGTCTCCAAAGACCCTTTAGTGAAGAGAAGGCCGAGCGATTAGAGACGCCACAGAGTCACGGGATTAGCATTAGCATCGCCACGTTCAGCGCAAAGACTGTTTAAAGAAGAGACGAGCGAGTCCGACGTCAACACAGAGTAGAGAGAGCAGAGCAGGTGTAGGAGCGAGAATCACAGCAACCAAAGAGCCAATCAGGAGCGAGGATGTTGAAGGTAACGCCCCTTCCCTTAGCAACGCTGTCAATCAAACCTGTTGCTAACGCTAACAGGAGCGACCTCGGGGACAGAAGGACCTGATTTGTCTGTTATTAATGTTCAGATCTTGATTTACAGACACAATAGTGAAATAAAAACCCCAGGATCATGTAGAGGGTTAATACGAACATTTAAGACCAGAATGACGAGTCGATGGAGCAGGAAGTGTGTCCATGATCACTTCCTGTTTGGAGCGCGGCGGCGGCAGGTTCGATATGTCCATTTACATAAACAGTCTGTGGTTCAGGACTCCTGTTTGTCTTATTGATAAAGACACAAAACCAAAATAAAGACTTGTGTTGATAAACCGAGATTTTTAGATTTGGTTGATTACAAAACTGAAATGTTGATTTTGCAGTTTCACAGTTTTTCTGACAGAGGGGACAGATGTTCTTACAAACTGTTCCGAGGGCAGAAGGAAGTAAATCTACTCTGGATGTAAAAAGGTAAATAATAAGCGTCTGTGTTAATAACGAGGTAAATGAGGACGTCACAATAATCAAGAACTTAAAACTGCACAGCAAACAAAAATGAACGAAACAAGTGAGTTCAAAACAAATCAGAACTACTCAGTCTCAAAACTCACCCAGGATTTTACAAAGTTTAAAGTTCACAGTTTCACAGACGTCATGCAGGGGGCGGAGCCTTTTAAGGTGTGGCTGCCACAGGTGGACGGCCAGGACTGGCCCGGCTCGTCGCTCCAGTCACCTCAGGGCCCCGGGGTCACCTCAGGGCCCCGGGGTCACCTCAGGGCCCCGGGGTCACCTCAGGGCCCCGGGGTCACCTCAGGGCTCCGGGGTCACCTCAGGGCCCCGGGGTCACCTCAGGGCCCCGGGGTCAATCAGATGCAGCTTGAAGAACAACAACGACAGGAGACGTCTGGGGCCTCAAGATGGAGAGAAACATCAGGGACAAAACAAACTAAACATGTGGACGAGAGGAGGAGGAGCCAACAGGACAGATGTGGACGAGACGAGGAGCTGGGACAGGAGGACAGGAGGAGGAGCTGGGACAG
Organism: Periophthalmus magnuspinnatus; assembly: GCF_009829125.3. Classification (NCBI taxonomy): domain Eukaryota; kingdom Metazoa; phylum Chordata; class Actinopteri; order Gobiiformes; family Gobiidae; genus Periophthalmus; species Periophthalmus magnuspinnatus. The sequence goes on from NC_047140.1 coordinate 32,328,564, forward strand.
GAGGACAGGAGGAGGACAGTTTACTCAAACAGTGGAGCTCACACTGGGACGATCCAGTTTGTTTCATGTGGAAGAAGAAAAGAACTGAACTGAACCTCCCAAAGTCAACAGCCTGAAAAGTGTGTGTGTCTCTGTGTGGGGGTGTGTGTCCGTGTGTGTAGGTGTGCGTTGGGGTGTGTCTGTGTGTGTCTCTGTGTGTGTCCGTGTGTGCGTCTGTGTGTCCGTGTGTGCGTCTGTGTGTGTCTGTGTATCTCTGTGTGTGTGTCCGTGTGTCCGTTTGTGCATTTGTGTCTCTGTGTATCTCTGTGTGTGTCTGTTTGTCCGTTTGTGCGTCCGTGTGTCTGCTTGTGCGTTTGTGCGCTCTGTGTGCGCTCTGTGTGTGTCCGTGTGTGCGTCTGTGCGTCTGTGTGTCTCTGTGTGCGTCTGTGTGTCTCTGTGCGCTCTGTGTGTGTCTGTTTGTGCGTCTGTGTGTCCGTGTGTGCGCTCTCTGTGTGTCCGTTTGTGTGTCCGTGTGTGTGTTTGTGCGCTCTGTGTGTGTCTGTGTGTGTGTCTGTGTGTCCGTGTGTGTGTCCGTGTGTGCGTTTGTGCGCTCTGTGTGTGTCCGTGTGTGTGTTTGTGTGTCTCTGTGTGTGTCCGTGTGTGCGTCTGTGTGTGTCTGTGTGTCCGTTTGTGTGTCCGTGTGTGTGTTTGTGTGTCTCTGGCCTCTGGCTCTGACCTCGTCTTGGATTTCTTTGCTTTGCATTCACTTTACAAAACAATGAGCTCAGACAAACAAAAGTTCCAGTCCAGGATCAGATCAGAATATCGTTTACCAATCCTCATTAAAAAGTGTAATTTTAGGATAATGAGTTTTTGTGGCTAACCTTCGCTGCCAGACTTTTCTTTTGTTAGATATTTGGTCACAGTATCACAAAAACGTAGCTGCAGCATTAAGATTTTTGGACTGTTCACGGCTCGAAAACCCAGAAACGCTCCAGATGCAAATGAAACTAAACCTTTAAACACAGAGCACAAAGCAGAGCCAGGACCACAGCTTTAAACGTGCGCGGTAACTCTTCTACGGGACGGTCCAACACCCGCTTGTCTCCATGGAGGTGTTAGCGCTTTGGCTACAGTCTGAACTCAAACATGAGACCTGCTTCTTTCTTGAACACAGTGTTATTTTGAGTCGCAAATGTCTAAAAAACAAAGAGATTTTGTGTAGTAAAACTGGACAAAACGTTGTAGGAGTGAAGACGTTTATCTGCTCGTCCAAGCCAGCTAAACGTCTTCACTCCTACAAGTCCCTCGTTTATCTCGGGGTTTACGTTAAAAAAATAACCCACAATAGGCAAAAAATCCACAATTATTCCAATTATTCTCTCTGTTTTTGCTGTAAAACCCCTCACCACACACTTTATACACTTTTCTCACACAGGCGTTAACATTTTCTCACATTTCTCTCTCGTTTAAACTCTCTCAAAGTTCAAACCTTCGTAGGCGTCTTTGTCGGTGCAGAACGTTTCATCGACATTGTGGGTTTTGTCGGGGAGAAAACAAATCGCAAACGTACAGCACTTCAGAGTCACACTGAGATCCAACGTTTATGTAAATTTGTCTGAACACATTCTGTACTGGACAGGAGACACGGCACGGAGGAGACTGATGGACAATGGTCTACAGTCCAACAGCCAATCAGGACGTGAAGAAAGACTTATGTTCTGTTCCGTCATTGGATTCATCGCTCTCGAACAATAAAAACATTTCCTTTAAACTCTGGGTCTGACTAAGTTACGTGACCAAAGTCGGTTCGTTTGGATGTTCAGAACAGTTTTTATAATAACACAAAAGGTTCAACAGCTAAAACACACGTCTCCTTTTGAAAACTCGCCAACGCGTTTTTATGTCTTTTCGTTTCCATGTTCTGGAGATATTAGCAAAGACCAGAAGGGACGGAATTACATTTTGAAAGCAGTAAAATACATTTGGCTTTTGAAAACATGACTATTCTCAGAGTAAACTACAATCCTCTGATAACTTTTTGAAGCGGCACTTATCTGTCTGTGCAAATGAACTCTTCTTTGCCTCTTTGTGATTTTGTATGAGCTGTTTCGTTAAATGTTAGAACTGAGAATTGTCTGAAAGTGATTTAAAATTACTATAACAAGTCTTACAGTTAAATCGACTCGCCGCTGAAGCCGCGAGAGAGCGCGGTGGAACGGCGCCTCGTCAACCCTCGGCTAAGTGCATCTGTTCACACCCACACGAGCCAGGTCCTCTGCTTTATACGGCGCGGTCTGCTCCGCTCGAGTGTTTCATCTAAAGCCCCGTAACTTGCAAAACAGAGAGTTTGTTTCCATCTCTGTAAAAGTCAAGTGACCCACAGCATATGAAACAATATCATAAAGACAAATGATGTCGTCTCGTAGAGTTTTATGGAACCATTTCGCTGGAATGGACAATAGCGGTTTATGGGCTCGGTGCAGCGGCTCAGGCTCAGAGCTGCTCCCCTCAAACCTTCTTTGTGCCTCCATTTTGCAGTGCGTCAGATGAAACATGGGCTCTACAAAGCGCACGGCTCGTTCGTGAGGACTTAGCGCTCATGTGCCGGCGGTGGAGACAGGGCGATGCTGTGGAGCGATGCCAGCGTTTCGCTCGTGACCATAATAATCCGGTTTAAATGCCCTCACCTTCTTTCCTCTGTTGAATCAGCAGCACCTGGACTCGGCGCTAATGGAGCGGATTTGTGGACGGCAAACAGACCAGTGAGGCCCAGAGCGCTCCCCGCTGTACCTGAGCCAAAGTGAGGGCCCGAAGCCTTTGGCCGGGTCTGGTCCGGGCTGGCACAGGCTGGCACACGGTTTGCCGAGTGCCCAAGGGCCCTGGCACCAACTGACCACAGCATCTGAGCAACATACAAAACACTGGCACGTCCAGCTCGTGTCAGCGTTTAGGAACTCGGAACAGCGGCCGCGACAAACACACGGTCAGAGTTTGTGTTTGTTGAAATTGTTTATGTGGACGTCGTGTTCTAAAGACGTGTGTGAAAATGAAGAGTAGAACCTTTAACATCTAAATATTTGGTCTAAAAGGTGAAGAACACTCCTGCACACTGTCTCACTCTTGATTCACCTTAATTCACACAACGTTTCTGGAAAGTGAATCAGGACTGAGACAGTGTTTGAGGAGTTTTCTTGACCTTTCAGTCTCACCTGTTCCCGGTCGGTGCAGAGTCGACACAGAAACAAGACCTAAATATTTACATTATTTGGATCTCAGCCCAAAATCTTTAAAAGTGATGCACGTGCTCTGAAATACTTACAAATATTTAAACTATTATAGACTGTCTGAACAAAAAAAAAGGTCCCACACTCTAATATTTGTTTGTTCCTTTATCTTTGATCACGTCACATTCTCTGTGTCGTTGTTTCGATTTCTCTTCTCCAACGTCACAGATTTATTTCCATCCAGTTGTTGCATTAATGTTTCTCCTGTTTCATTGATGATGGTCGAGTCTGACGCTGCTCAAAGCTTCTCCAGCACAAAGATTCTCACTGGGGTTAAGGTCTGGACTCTGTGGTGGACGTGTGTGAAAATGACGTCTCTGCTCCTGATCCACTCTTGAATCGTGGCATTTTCATCTTGGAATGTGCCACAAAGTCCACTGATGGAATAACCTGGTCATTCAGTATATTCATGTGTCAGCTGACCTCACTCTTTGAGCACAGACCTGACTCGTACCTATAGACTCAGACCTGTTTGTTTAGTTAAATCCAGGTGTTGTTTTTTGTCGGGGCAGTGTATGATAGAGTCAGTGGACATGATCTTCAAATGCGTCTCTGTCAGAGGAACATGAAGAGTCCTCAAAAGTCTCAGGAGGTCCGTGAGTACAAAATGTTTGAGGACCACTGTGTTAGGAGGCCCTCACTTTGGGAACCACTGAGGCCCGGATCTTTCCGACCAAAGTGTGGACTTCACAAACCAAACAGTGTCAGGAGAGACGTGCTCAGATGAAGCTCCGTCTGTGACCCGCAGCACCACCACCGCCACATGAGGCGTTTTTATTCAGCGTCTTCAAATCAGACGTCGGAGCCAACAGGATGATCACCAGCAGATAAACACATTTCATGATTTATTATTTTTATCGCAGAAATGACTCAGCCGATGTCTGAGGCCGTGGAGCAGAGCGAACAGGCAGCTGTCACTCAGATCCACACGTTCACATTCTGAGCACATTCACAAACAGAAGCTTTTCCATCTGCTGTGTCAGTCTGGATCTGAGCGGAGAAGCCAGACGCCCGTCACTCATACTCACTCATACTCACTCATACTCGCTCATATTCACTCATACTCACTCATACTCACTCATACTCACTCATACTCACTCATACTCGCTCATATTCGCTCATACTCCCTCATACTCACTCATACTCACTCATACTCATACTCGCTCATACTCGCTCATACTCGCTCATACTCACTCATACTCACTCATACTCACTCATACTCATACTCACTCATACTCGCTCATACTCGCTCATACTCACTCATACTCACTCATACTCACTCATACTCACTCATACTCATACTCACTCATACTCACTCATACTCACTCATACTCATACTCACTCATACTCACTCATACTCACTCATACTCATACTCACTCATACTCGCTCATACTCGCTCATACTCGCTCATACTCACTCATACTCACTCATATTCACTCATACTCATACTCACTCATACTCGCTCATACTCGCTCATACTCATACTCACTCATACTCGCTCATACTCGCTCATACTCACTCATACTCGCTCATACTCACTCATACTCACTCATACTCATACTCACTCATACTCACTCGTACTCGCTCGTACTCGCTCATACTCACTCATACTCGCTCATACTCACTCATACTCGCTCATACTCGCTCATACTCACTCGTACTCGCTCGTACTCGCTCATACTCACTCATACTCGCTCATACTCACTCATACTCGCTCATACTCGCTCATACTCACTCATACTCGCTAATACTCGCTCATACTCACTCATACTCACTCATACTCACTCATATTCACTCATACTCACTCATACTCACTCATACTCACTCATACTCACTCATATTCACTCATACTCGCTCATACTCGCTCATATTCACTCATACTCGCTCATACTCACTCATACTCGGTCATATTCACTCATACTCACTCATACTCACTCATATTCACTCATACTCACTCATACTCACTCATACTCACTCATACTCGGTCATACTCACTCATACTCACTCATACTCACTCATATTCACTCATACTCGCTCATACTCGCTCGTACTCGCTCGTACTCGCTCGTACTCGCTCGTACTCGCTCGTACTCGCTCATACTCACTCATACTCACTCATATTCACTCATACTCACTCATACTCACTCATACTCGGTCATACTCACTCATACTCACTCATACTCACTCATACTCACTCATACTCGCTCATACTCACTCATACTCACTCATATTCACTCATACTCACTCATACTCACTCATACTCACTCATACTCGGTCATACTCACTCATACTCACTCATACTCACTCATACTCACTCATATTCACTCATACTCGCTCATACTCACTCATACTCACTCATACTCGCTCATACTCGCTCATATTCACTCATACTCGCTCATACTCACTCATATTCACTCATACTCGCTCATATTCACTCATACTCACTCATACTCATACTCGCTCATATTCGCTCATACTCGCTCATACTCACTCATACTCACTCATATTCACTCATACTCGCTCATATTCACTCATACTCACTCATACTCGCTCATATTCGCTCATACTCGCTCATACTCGCTCATACTCGCTCATATTCACTCATACTCGCTCATATTCACTCATACTCACTCATACTCGCTCGTACTCGCTCATACTCACTTGTACTCGCTCATACTCACTCATACTCGCTCATACTCGCTCATACTCGGTCATACTCCCTCATACTCACTCATACTCACTCATACTCCCTCATACTCGCTCATACTCACTCATACTCGCTCATACTCACTCGTACTCGCTCATACTCGGTCATACTCCCTCATACTCACTCATACTCACTCATACTCCCTCATACTCACTCATACTCACTCATATTCACTCATACTCACTCATACTCACTCATATTCACTCATACTCACTCATACTCGCTCGTATTCGCTCGTATTCGTTCATACTCGCTCATACTCGCTCATACTCACTCATACTCACTTGTACTCACTCATATTCACTCATACTCACTCATACTCACTCATACTCGCTCATACTCACTAGTATTCGCTCATACTCGGTCATACTCACTCATACTCGGTCATACTCACTCATACTCGCTCATACTCACTCATACTCACTTGTACTCACTCATATTCACTCATACTCACTCATACTCACTCATACTCACTCATACTCGCTCATACTCACTAGTATTCGCTCATACTCGGTCATACTCACTCATACTCGCTCATACTCACTCATACTCACTCATACTCGCTCATACTCATTCATACTCTCTCATACTCACTCATACTCGCTCATACTCACTCATATTCACTCATACTCGTGCCGTGACACCGCTGAGTGTTCGTGGTCTCACAGTCGCCGGGCGCCGGCTCCAAATGTCAATAACCAGAGCGCGGCCCCTGAGCGACGAGCTGCGTCCAGAGGGGAGCGACATGGCCCCGCGTTTAAAGGTTACTCTATGTGGCATTTGCTTTATATAATAAGAGAAAGGCTAAACGCATAAAAAGGAGGAAAATGAATTTTAAGAAGACGTTTTTTTAATAAAACTCACGTCGCTCGATTGGTTTGTTAAAAGGGAAACACTGAGTGACCCAGAATGTGCCACAGAGGGTCTTTAGTGCGAGCGGAGAAGGAGGTGAAGAGTTAATGCAGTTTGAGACCAGACTGAAGCGTCTCCTCCCTGGTATTTAACACAGGATGTACAGAGGTGTTATTGTTCTGTCTTATCTGTACATTTGTTTTTATGTGAAGCTCTGAAGTGTTTTTAAATGAGGCATAAAAATACACTTGAATGTGAATGTCTTAAGACATATTTTATTATTATTATTATTATTCAAACATCTCGACCGGCTGCACAGATCAACTTTGGAGTTTAAGACGAAGGCGCCACTTTAAAATAAAACACAACACCAACAAGTAATTAATGAACGAACAGTGTGAGGAAGTGACTGAATGTCCTGAAAACACATATCCTCACGTAGAGAAACTGTTTAGATTATAATTATTTATTCATGCTGCTATTTCAACACATCATTTTGAACTTTTAACTTAAAAAAAGAGTAAAAAAAAAATTCACTTTAATATAACACAACTCGGTGTAAAAGTATTGCAAGGATTCATCGCACTAGAGCAGTTACAGTTCTGACCACGAGAATCATAGCAACCAAAGAGCCAATCAGGAGCGAGACTGTTGAAGGTAACGCCCCTGCTTAGCAACGCTGTCAATCAAACCTGTTGCTAACGCTAACAGGAGCGACCTCGGGGACAGAAGGACCTGATTTGTCTGTTATTAATGTTCAGATCTTGATTTACAGACACAATAGTGAAATAAAAACCCCAGGATCATGTAGAGGGTTAATACGAACATTTAAGACCAACAACACGTGTTTTAATTCAGATATTTATGATCAGTGTGAACAAATAGCACATTAACAGTGACTCGGGCTTAGTATCGACGTCTCTAAATCTCATTAAATCTGTGTGTTTATGAATCGAAACATTAGACAAACAGAGAGACGTAACTTATGTCATGGACCTGGTTTTCTTGCCCTCTCGCGTTAGCTCTCTCACGTTAGCTCTCTCACGTTAGCTCTCTCATGTTAGCTCTCTCACGTTAGCTCTCTCACGTTAGCTCTCTCTCGTTAGCTCTCTCACATTAGCGCTCTCACGTTAGCTCTCTCAGGTTAGCGCTCTCAGGTTAGCTCTCTCTCGTTAGCTCTCTCACATTAGCGCTCTCACGTTAGCTCTCTCACGTTAGCTCTCTCACGTTAGCTCTCTCTCGTTAGCTCTCTCACGTTAGCGCTCTCACGTTAGCTCTCTCACGTTAGCTCTCTCACGTTAGCTCTCTCACGTTAGCTCTCTCACGTTAGCGCTCTCACGTTAGCTCTCTCTCGTTAGCTCTCTCACGTTAGCTCTCTCACGTTAGCTCTCTCACGTTAGCTCTCTCACGTTAGCGCTCTCACGTTAGCTCTCTCACGTTAGCTCTCTCACGTTAGCTCTCTCTCGTTAGCTCTCTCACGTTAGCGCTCTCACGTTAGCTCTCTCACGTTAGCTCTCTCACGTTAGCTCTCTCTCGTTAGCTCTCTCACGTTAGCGCTCTCACGTTAGCTCTCTCACGTTAGCTCTCTCACGTTAGCTCTCTCACGTTAGCGCTCTCACGTTAGCTCTCTCTCGTTAGCTCTCTCACGTTAGCTCTCTCACGTTAGCTCTCTCACGTTAGCTCTCTCACGTTAGCTCTCTCACGTTAGCTCTCTCACGTTAGCTCTCTCACGTTAGCTCTCTCACGTTAGCTCTCTCTCGTTAGCTCTCTCACATTAGCTCTCTCATTAGCTCTCTCACGTTAGCTCTCTCGCGTTAGCTCTCTCATGTTAGCTCTCTCACGTTAGCTCTCTCACGTTAGCTCTCTCAGGTTAGCTCTCTCGCGTTAGCGCTCTCGCGTTAGCTCTCTCGCGTTAGCTCTCTCGCGTGAGCTCTCTCATGTTAGCTCTCTCATTAGCTCTCTCACGTTAGCTCTCTCTCGTTAGCTCTCTCACGTTAGCTCTCTCACATTAGCTCTCTCATTAGCTCACTCCGTTAGCGCTCACTTCGTTAGCTGTTGGCTCAGGTGTTGTCGATGTTCATGTGGTCTCCAGGTCCGGGGGTTTCGTGCTGAGCAGATGCTCTGATTGGGGCAGGTGCAGCTGTGTGAGCCCCTGGAATCCAGCCAAGACCTGGGACGCGGCAATTATTCTGCAGAAGAAGAACATGCTCCGCCTCCTCGGTGATATCAAGAGATTCTGTTTTTTTGTGTGAGAAAAGAGGTGAGGACCAGGAAGTAGTTTTCATTATGTTTAACACACAAAAACACACACAGCTCATTGTTTTGGTGCAACAGCAGCTTAAAAAACAGAGAGAACTACATAGACCATGATCCTTTGCTCTGTTTTAGTGCAGATTATATGAAAAATATTGTTTTTTAAGCTGCTTTTAAATCTCAGCTCTTTGGATTACGTCAGAATCGAGTCGTGTCTGAGCATTTTAAAAGGAAAACGTCGCAAATTCGCGTCATACTCCACAAAATATCAAGAGATTTGGACATGATTACGTCCCCGCTGTCCTCGTCCACCGTTTTATACCGTGGGACAGCAGGTTTAAGGCTTATGTCAAACACAATCATCAGCACGTGGTCCGGCATCAGCGAGCGTCGTCAAAGCGCCTCACATCTGAACTTTAGCCACAGCAAACCGTCTGTTCTTTGAGGTCGTTTTAGGAAATAACAAACACATTCTCATTCCTCACATGAAGCTTTTGTCCTGCAACATAAAAAAACACCAGTCAGGGTCATTATCTGCAGACAGGGGGCGCTAAACACTAACGACGTCACCACGTTCAGTTTCACCTTAAATATTTACGGCTCAGGTGGGTCACACTTTGCTCGTCTCGGTCTGGTTCAGATCCCTGTAGATGTTGTTTTGAGGCCTTCACGCTGGGTTCTTGATGAGGTCAGAGGAGAAACGAAACCCAGGGGACCTCATCACAGGACGAAAACCCAGGGGACCTCACCCAGGGGCCTTCACGCTGGGTTCTTGATGAGGTCAGAGGAGAGACGTGTTTGGAAAATGAAACTGGTGCAGATCAGGTCCAGAGCTGCTGTGTCACTGTGACTGTTTACAGTGGACCTCAGGGACCTCAACAGGACAAACCCGGGGACCTCAGCACAGGACAAACCCAGGGACCTCACCCATAGGACAAACCCAGGGACCTCAGCACAGGTCAAACCCGGGGTCATTAGTCTTAGGTCAGTTACTTTGTTAAACACATTTGGTCTGTTGCACAAACTAAACCAACATTTTGTCATCAGTTTGTTTAGTTTCAGTTTCAGACTGAACCAAACTCAAAATAAGTTTGTTGTTTCAATGCACAGACTTTTATCGTGAGAAAGACAAACGAGACTCATGGGTTTGAAAAACGTTGGAATCAGAGGAACAGAAACAATCATTTGGAAATACAATACATGTGTGAGGAGGTGGAGGAGAGGAGGTTAAGGAGAGATGGTGGAGCTGAACTGATACATATGAGGAGATGGAGTCTGGGTGGAGGTGAGGGGTCTGTGTGAGGAGGTGGAGCTGAGGAGGTGGAGGTGAGGGTGGGATTCTTCACACAGCGGTGATGTGTCTCGTCTCCAGCTGAGAGCAGAGACACAGAGGACAGTCTACACAGGCAGGGGGCGCTCTCATATCTTTACCCCCCCTGCAGGCGAGGAGGAGGCGAGGAGGAGGTGCGTGTGCGAGTGTTGGCTCAGACCAGGGAGGCGCACAAGGACGGATTAGGAGGTGACCGCTGGGATAATAATTGCTATCATTATTTCTATTTTCTGGCTCCCGTGGCTTTTGTTGCCGACACTATAGCGGATTTGGCTGAGATGTAATTCTCCGAGCGGCGAAATCACCAAATGAAGAGCGGCCCGTGCTCCCGCAGAGAACATTTCAACAGAGTGAAGAACACAATCTCTCGTGTGCGGATTAGCGCTCTCTCCCGCGCCCCATCGGCTCCGGGATTGGGCGTAATTGTCTTCAAAATATGTCATTATTATGGGATGTAATACTCGTGTCTGATGCAGAATTTCAAGTAAAAATATGACGTCGTTACAGGCCACGTCCTGGACCGCGGAGGGTCAAAACACACACACAAACACGTCTGACAGGGGGCGGAGACATCGGCCGATTATGTAAATGGACAGCGCTAACCTGCTAGCGCCGCGCTACAAACAGGAAGTGATCATGAGCGAACTGATCAAAATATACTCTCCATGTTCTAAAACTGTTAACATGTCAAAAACAGAGTCATGTTTTGTTTCATTCTCACATGTTTGAGTCGCACTTTATTATTAGTCTGTAACATCTACAAAGATCAAAATGCGACGTTCCACCTTGTGATGTCATCAAGTGGTAGTTTTCAAGTGAACTCCTCCCACTTTTACCTTTAGTTCAGTCAAAATGAGGAATGATCCAAATGATTCTAGTGAAGGTGAAGTTTAAAAACACAGCGGAGCACTTCCTGTATCGCCACATGATGACATCACAAGGTGGAACAGAGTGTTTTCAGTTTGAGAGAAGAACTCAGTCTAGATCTGCAGAGTTTGTTTGAGAATGAAACAGCTCCATGATCATGTGTGTGTGACGAGCCGCACGGTGAAAATATGGTTTCCACTTTGAGCGTGTGTGTGTGTGTCTGTCTGTGTGAGTGTGTGTGATGGGGTGTGCGTGTGTGTGTGTTGAGTCTGTCCATTATTAAAACATGCAGATTACACGTCCTGCGCGGTCCTTCCACATTAAAGATGGAGACGCCGCTCGGAGCAGAGGACGAGGGAAGAGCGTCTGATGTAACTGCAGACCAGAACATTACAGCATCAATAAGTCACGAACACGAAGGACGCCACGAAAACGAAAACGCTCCATAAACTGAGTAAACGGACAGAGCTAACCTGCTAGCGCCGCGTTACAAACAGGAAGTGATCACGGACGCACTTCCTGTTTGTCATTTTGGTCTTAGATGTTGGTTTTAACCCTTTCTACGTGATCCTGGAGTTTTTATTTCACTTTTATATTTAACCCTTTAAGGACTGAGCACATTACAGACCAGAACATCTCGCTTTGATTTTTTTTCCTTTTTTTTCTTCATAAAAATCACGTTAAATGAAGTATCAGCCTGAACTTTCACCTTTTTCACACTTCACTTATCTCTATTTTACATATTCGTCCATATTTTTCCTTTGACACGTCGAATAACTGACTGTAGAGTTATGGCGAGTCTTCGATGGCGACATATTTAAAGGTCCACGTCTCCGCTTTGAGACGCAGTTTGGATTTACGCGACGCACAGTCGGTTGTGGAGTTACGTTTATGGAAAGTCCACGACGGCGGCGATAGCACCTGACGCTACAGGGTTAAAAACAGACAAATCAGACGCCTTCTTTCCCCGAGGTCGCTCCTGTTAGCGTTAGCAACAGGTTTGATTGACAGCGTTGCTAAGCGTCCGCTCCCTGATGAACCAGCGGTGTGGGCGGGAACATCCTCGCTCCTGATTGGCTCTTTTGTTGCTATGACACTTTTACACTGATTAAATAAAGAAAAGTGTAAATAACACTCTCAAAACGGAAATGAAATGTAGATTTTATATTTTAAACTTCATCTGAGCTGTATTTGGATTGATTTAATCATCCTGTACTGACCTGTTTTCAAGACTTGAGCGCTCAGAAAAGTGCTGTTTTCTCTTACCCCCTGTCCCCGCCCACTGCTCTGTGCACTGGACCAATCATACGCCAAAGATCAGACGCTAAAGCGAGAGATAAAAATGTCACATCATTTTTGAACAGCTCCAATAAATAAAACAGTATAATCTGATAAATAGATGAAGAGACACAGGACTCAGGTCATGTTTTGTTTTGTTTTTTTACATGTTTTTTGATCAGTTTTGCCTTTTACATCAAACAAAATGTAAAATCCTGATCTGCGTATGTTCAAGTACAGACTGAGCTGACTGTGACTTCTGTCTGAGGCTTTTCACGCGGCGGCGGCTCGTGAAGAACAGAACATGACCGTTTTTAGCCGCGCTCGCCGTCTCTGCGCCTGGTGTATTCTCAGGCTGGTGATTATCGAGTGGAAGAGTGTGAATTATGTAGGTGTGCGTCTTAAATTACACTCCGAGCTGTTGGGCGGCGTGTGCGCTGGATTCAGGTGTTCTATTAGAATAAGTGTTTTTAAAAGAGCGTTTTGAGCAGTGAGGTCGTAGTTTGGTTTGGTTTTACAAAATAAGATCCTCATTCATTTCCACTGGCACAGACTGCACTTAAATGGACGTAGCTAAACCGTTAGCCGCTGCGTTACAAACAGGAAGTGAGCGCGTGCGAACTCCCGGCTCCATCGACTCACTCGGTAAAGACGAAAACTCACGTCTGAACCTCTGACCGAGCAGAGCAGGACTGTCCATCTGTCCGCGGCGCTCTTTGGGCCGGTCACTGTCCCGCACACGCCTGACGTCACGCTAAAGTGGCCTGGTCTTTTTTGGTCAGTTTTCCTGGGCTGTATTCACTGTTCCGTGAGTTTCCACACTCGTCAGCTTCACTACAGTTTTTATTTTACATCATAGAACAAATATTCATGTTCTGATTTTAACTAAAAAATAAAACGTGGTCAGTCAGGTCAATAAAAACAGGTCAGCAGTTTGACAATCTAAGAATCAACCAAAAAGTCCAGAGCCAATTTGTTCTTCCAGTCCAGCCTCCAGGGGGCGCACTCACCTGTGGAGCACTAATCAGTCACAGTCTCAGGTGATAAACAATCACACGACTGAAGTCACTGTCCCACAGAAACAAAGAAAGTGTCACCTCCAGTCTCTCTCTCTAAAACCTTCAACTCAGGACAGAAATCTAGAGGAAATGGACTCAGACTTGAACTTTAACAGACACAGAAAATCAGTCACATCTGCAGCTTTTTACATCTAAAAACATCAAAAATCAAAGGTAAACTGTCCAATCCAGACTCAGACTTATCCTGCGTTTGTGTCCAGTAGATTAGACGACTGTAACGTCCTGATCACTGGACTCTACAAACGACAGAACAGAACATCCAGAACATCCAGAACATCCAGAACATCCAGAACATCCAGAACACTGCTGCTCGGGTCAGGACTAGAACCAGGAAGTACTTCACACATGTGTCCTGTGCTCAGGTCTAGAAGCAGGAAGTTGCCAGGGCGACAGTGGCTCAGTTGGTAGAGTGTTTGTCCACCCTAAAGGTTGGCGGTTCAAATCCTGCTCTTGACATAAACATCATTGGTCAGATCCACTGATCCATAGGTTGGTGGTGAGATTCTAACTCACAGATGAATGCTGTTGTTGTGTCCTTGGGCAAGACACTTAACCCCCCTCACCCTCAGTGTCTGTGTGCACTGGTGTGTGAATGTGTGAGTGGTTCCCTGTTGTAAAGTGCTTTGAGTGCCTAGAAGGTAGAAAAGAGCTATATTTACCATTTACTTCACACATGTGTCTTGTGGCTCAGGTCTGTGGCTCCTGTCGATTTTGTCCTGGTTTCAGTTTTGCTTCTTCCTGTAGATGTGACTCAGGCCTCGACTTTGACATGTTTAAATCCAGACTCAGTTCTGTTTAAATCCAGACTCAGTTCTGTTTAAATCCAGACTCAGTTCTGTTTAAATCCAGACTCAGTTCTGTTTTATTCTTCCTCTTCTGTTTTAGTGTCATGATGATTATTTGTGTTGATTTGTTGTGTTGTGGTTATGTCGTTCTTATTCTGTAAATCACTTTGAACGACTTTGTGGCCCATTGTGCTGTGACATAAACCTGTCGTGTGTGGAGCTCTGAAGGCCTCGTGTTCGCTCTGTTCACATAATGTCGTCTTGCAGGAGCCGCCTCGGTCGCTAATTGTACTCGAGAGCTAATCAGTGTGATTCTTTGGCCGAGCTGTTGGACCTGATAGAAGCACAGAGGAGAGCGCCGCTCGTGCACAGCCTCCAGAGCCCCGAGAGCTGCTCTGAAATGAAAGGAACAGACGGACACGAGCGCACTACCTCTGTTTGAAAAATGTTTAATCCGTCCGACCGAGACCGAGCAAAGGGAATGTGTTTGGCAGAAATGTTTTCACGCAGGATTTTATTAAACTCAAATGATTAATCGCTTCAAAGTGTTGGCCTGTGATAAAATCCTGTCTGATGTGAGTGTTTCCAGTGAACAGAAAGTGTGACATGTAGATGAGACAAATACAGAAGATGGAGACGAGCGAGAACCTTCAAAACAACACGCTCCACGTCGGCCTCCACTTATCTGAGGGACAACACGTTCCTGCAGATGAATTCTCACCTTTAACCACAGTTACAAACATAGACTTTATAAAGACGTGAGTGACCACAGCTTCAGCTCCAAATGAAGCTCGTCCAGGCTGGAGCAGGTACAGGGGCCACGAGTATCATAGCAACCAAAGAGCCAATCAGGAGCGACGCTGTTGACGACGCGCTGGGACTTTATTGTGGACAGAAACACTGAGATCTGATATGTGTTTAATGGAAATTTATTTTAGCAAAGACACAGACACAGAGCGGGGGGAACGGACGCAGAGGGACACGGAGGGACATGGAGGGACAAGGAGGGACATGGAGGGACACGGAGGGACATGGAGGGACAAGGAGGGACACGGAGGGACATGGAGGGACGTAACAGGTTAATCACATCATAAGTAAATGGAGATAAAGTTCTAGCCCTGACTCTCCACAATGTGCCTGCCCATGTGAGCCCCGCCCCCTCAGCTCTCAACCAATCACACACAAACACGCCGTGCACCCCTCCACCTCCTCTCCTCCACCTGTCTCCCACAAAGGAAACGCCACTTCCCACACCACTGGTTTATCAGGGAGCGGGCGCTTAGCAACGCTGTCAATCAAACCTGTTGCTAACGCTAACAGGAGCG
This sequence comes from Periophthalmus magnuspinnatus, assembly GCF_009829125.3. NCBI lineage: Eukaryota > Metazoa > Chordata > Actinopteri > Gobiiformes > Gobiidae > Periophthalmus > Periophthalmus magnuspinnatus. The sequence goes on from NC_047140.1 coordinate 32,344,307, forward strand.
ACCTCGGGGAAAGAAGGACCTGATTTGTCTGTTATTAATGTTCATATCTTGATTTACAGACACAATAGTGAAATAAAAACCCCAGGATCATGTAGAGGGTTAATACGAACATTTAAGACCAGAATGACGAGTCGATGGAACAGGAAGTGCGTCCATGATCACTTCCTGTTTGTAACACAGAGGGTAGCAGTTTAACTATGTCCATTTATATAAACAGTCTGTTTGCTGCTCACTTTATCTTGACCTAAAGCCAAAGATTAACCTGCTTTTACAATCCACAACTTCAAATCTCATTGTTGATCTAATACAGTGTCGTAAAGCTCGCTAATCGGACCAAGAGACGCAAGACTCGGGGAAATTTTACAGTGTTTATTTACAGGTTGTGAAAAAACAGTAATGTGGGTAAAGCTGGCGGGGGACAGGGGGCAAGGTGCAGGCTGAGCTCCAGGGGCAGGACGGGGAGTGAGGGGAGACGATGCGGACGGCGCCGGAGCGGGAGCAGGATGCGAGCCAGGATCCGGGAACGTGGGGCGCAGGAACGGAGATAGGTCGACCAGAGCCAGGGAGAGGAGCAGAGCGGGATTCAGAAACATGGAGTGCAGAGACGAGACAAGACAAGACAAGACTGTACCAGGACTGGGAAGCAGGAGCGGAGCCGGGAGCGCGGGAGCTGGGACGGTCCAGAGAGCAGCATAAAAATTCCAATGAGCAAGGTAACAAGAGCAAAAATACGAAAAAGCAAGAGTAAGCAAGATATTCACGTTGACACGCGGACAATCTGGAACCCTGTGTCTGGTCCTGGCTCCTTTATCCACGGCAGGTGGTGTTGATTGCGCTGATGAGCTGCAGGTGCGCGCGGGAGGAGCCAGGAGCTCCGCCCAGCTCCACCCAGCTCCAGCTCCGGCAGGTGGGGGAGGGAAGGGGCAGGACAGGAGACAAAACATGGAGCAGAATAGTGTGGATCGTGACATACAGATCCCCAAGAGTGTGTATTATAGACTGTTTATATATAAATGGACACAGCTAACCCGCTAGCTGCCGCCGCGTTCCAAACAGGAAGTGATCATGTGCGCACTTCAGCTCCATCGACTCTTGAAAAACTTAAATGTTCGTATTAACCCGCTCTATATGGTCCTGGGGTTTTTATTTCACTTTTGTGTCTGTAAATGAAGGGTCAGGTTCATTTGGCCTCGGTTCATTTGACTGGACGCCGTGGGTGACGTCACACTCCCTCAGCCCCTCGCTCCTCTTCTTTACACAGTCTATGATGTGGATATAGATGTGATAAATACTCACCCAAAAAGACCTTCGCCGTAGCAGCACATAACACATAAACCTGTATCACTGCAAAAGCTGTTTATGAAGATTTATTTGCAGTTTTCCTCTTCAGATGAGGAGCAGCTCTGTACTGGGCCGTCCAAAAATATTTCATCTGTTTGTTTACACAGAGTTGTGCGAGGACTCACAAAAAGAGGTTTGTGCGAATGGAAGTTTGATCGTTTTAACTTTGTTCTACAGGTTTCCAGATAATACAATGATCCACGATGAATATTAAAATCATTCGGAGGACTGAGCAACCTTGTGGGCATCTGGAGCGTCAGCACACGACAAACAAAATGGCAGACTGAGCTGAAACTTACAAAAACAGCTCTACTGAAAGAAAAGAAAACAGGAATGTGCGGCTGTCACAATAGAACAGAACTATGGTCTATGGAGGTAGAATTTCCTCTTTGGCTCCGCTCATAAAAACAGCACAAGGACAACACGGATGAAGCAGCTGCAGCTCTGATAAAACACATTAAATACATGAGAAAAGCATCAGTTCATTCCTGAGGTGAACGTGTTTTAGCTCGTGGTGTTTAGAAAGTCCACAGCACAAAGGAGATTTAAAACGTTGATGTCAATGAGGAAATTGTGAGAAAAAATGTGCCCAAAGTGGAAAAGCTCAAACTACAGGCTCAGGTGAGACGGGTCTGATCATAAACCGTTTAAACGGACAGAGCTAACCTGCTAGCCGCTGCATTCCAGACAGGAAGTGAGTTTGAGCGTGCTTCTGAAACTGTGGCCCCTCTCTCTGAGGTCTCTCCCGCTAGTGTTAGCAACAGGTTTGATTGACAGCGTTGCTATGTGCCCACTCCCTACTAAACCAGTGGTGTGGGCGTTAGCTTCAACAGCCTCGCTCCTGATTGGCTCTTTGGTAACTATGAGACTCATGGTCTGATTTCCAAATATGGAACTCTGCTCCAGATTGGCCGCTGTAACTGCACTAACACTACGGCCGTGTCCCAATTCAAAGCACTTTGAAGTACACAGCTAATGAAGGGTACTCCTCTGTGCAGCCTGTATGGACCGTAAAGGTCATGCCAGAATGAGACAGGTCTGCTCCATGGAGTGTCAGCCGCTGTCTGTGCACTAACAACCGTGACGGCTGATTTTTATTAAAATGTTCACAGCGTCATGTAGCTCTGCTGTAGGTGAGTTAAAACAAGACTTACATTTAAAAGTGTATTCCGTAGAAGCCCGGACGCCATTTTCTCCTGTAGAAAAAGTCACACGCGGTGCATGATGGGAAATAGAAGGACACGCTCGTTCACGGCCGATCTCCATGGAAACACAGGGCACATTTGTCGGCCGCATTCGTCGGGTGCATGAAATGGGACAGGCCTTGATGCACCGGAAGTGACGTAAGTGTCCGTCAAATGCAGCCGACGAAGTGTGAAACCCACGAAGTGTGAAACCCACGAAATGGGACGAGGCTTTTGGGGGACGTCACATTCACTCTGTCACTTCTTTACTGAGTCTGTGGGTCAGACTCTTTGCTCTTCCCTCTCTCTCAGACTCAGGGGTTTCTGGGGTCGTGGTGTCCTTTGAGCCCCTTTAGTTTCATTATTTTTTTTGTTTTCCGGGTCATGTGATTGTCCATACGAACGAGAAAAGTGAAAACTCTGTGACTATGGACCCGAGTCTACGGAGAGCACGGAGCCTTTCACTGACACGGCGCAGACGTGTGGACAGCAGACGAAGAACTCTATACAGAAACTCATCCTTTTCCTCAGACAGAAGCTGAAAGGTGATGATGATATTTCAGACAGACATGAGTTTAAATATAGAGCGACTTCGACCCACGTCTGGAACAACCACAGACTCAACATGTCCTCGCCAGGTTCAGTTTACCGTCCAAAAGAACATGTCCAGATCAGCACAGGAGCGGGTTCATGCACACACTCTGCCCTTCACACTCTGACCTTCACACTCTGACCTTCACACTCTGCCCTTCACACTCTGCCCTTCACACTCTGCCCTTCACACTCTGCCCTTCACACTCTGCCCTTCACACTCTGCCCTTCACACTCTGACCTTCACACTCTGACCTTCACACTCGGTCTCGTCTGGGTCCAGAACACACACTTCTACAGTTTATTTATTTATTTATTTATTTAGAAAAGGGACAGTGCATATTAATGAACATAAGATACATATGTAAATATGCAGATTTTAGCCACAGGCTGTTTCCATCTGTTGTCCCTGGACAGGTTGATGGTCACATTTAACATAAAATACCACATACACAAAATACAGTCAAATACAGAAAAAGGACAGAAGCCAAGTCAAAAACATAAACTCAGGAGGGTTACTACAACTTTTAAAGTGCTGTGTGTATTGCACAAGTCCTAAAGTGCTAAGTGTATTGCACATAACCTAAAGTGCAAGGTGTATTGTACAAGTCCTATAAGTCGAGTATTTTATGTAAAGCTAAAACTGAGTAACTATGAATTGTGTTCACATGTTTGTGTTGATCTAAGCCACTCCTTTAAATACCTTTTAAATGTAGTAAAAGTGGGTGCCTCCCTTACAAAAGTGGGAAGACTGTTCCACTGCACACAACCTTTAAATGACAGAACATTTTGACCAAAAGTAGTTCTTCTCACAGGAACCTCACAGTCACCCCTGCTTGTGGCTCTGGTTGTTCGTGATGCAGTTTTGTATTTAATTTGTTCTTTTAGAGGCGGTGGTGCCAGCCCATGTAAGCTCTTGTATATTAGACAGGCATTTTTAAATTTAATAAAGTTTTCAAAGTTCAACAAGTTATACTTTGAAAGGATATTACAATGATGGTGGGTGAAAGGTTTTTTGTCTAGAATTTTCAAAGCTTTTTTATATAAAGCTTCTATTGGTTTTAGGATTGTCACACCTGTAAGAGACCAGCTTGTTATGCAATAGCTCACATGGGAAAAGATCATACAGCAGAAACATCATAGCAGCTTCATCAGTCAGAGCTCTTCTTATTTGATTAAAATTAGAGATGTTAAAATTAAGTCTTTGAGATATCATTTTAACATGTTTTTTAAAGGACAGTGTGGAATCCAACAGCACACCCAGATATTTAAATTCTGTTACTAGTTTAAGTTCATGATCTCCAAAAAAAACATTAGAATGACTGATGTTCATAACTTTTTTGGAAAAGATCATGCAGACTGTTTTCTGCGTATTTTTACAGTTTTGTCGTAATGACTTTTGGATCAAAGATGCAGACGCAGGACTGAAAATTTAACAGAACAGAAAATACAAAGGCCGGGAGTCGGGAGCCGGGAGTCGGGAGCCGGGAGTCGGGAGCCGGGAGTCGGGAGCCGGGAGTCGGGAGCCGGGAGTCGGGAGCCGGGAGTCGGGAGCCGGGAGTCGGGAGCCAGGAGTCGGGAGTCGGGCGTCGGAGGTTCAGGTGATCGGTGGGTCCAAAAAACAGGATCTGAAGAAGACAAAAAAACACAAACTCAGTACTCTGAATAACACAATGAAGTTCTAAAACCACAGGAGGATAAACTGATGATGTGCCGCGTGTGGAGAAATGAGCAGAGTCTTTGTCGTCCTCAGGTTGTAGCTTGATTGCTGATGTGCTGCAGGTGAGGAGTGGGTGGTGCCACAGGTGAGGGTGGGGTGAGACTCTACACCCAGATTCAGGCCCAGACGCAGAAGAAACGGCACAAAAACACACGGGCAAAAACAGGAATCCTGACAAGAGCTTTATGAGAATGTGTCTGTCCCAGTCGGTTTCACACTTTGTCGGTTAAATTTGAAGGACACTTATGTCACTTCTGACACGACGAGGCCCGTTCCATTTCATGCCCCCCCCGACGATTGTGGCGTTTCCATGGAGATCGACCGTGAACGAGGCGTGTGTTCGAGCAGACTCCACGTGCTTCTGTGTCCCATCATGCACCGCGCGGCACGTCTTCTACTGGAGAAACGAGGTCAATTTTATTAAAGTTGTGTAAAACTCACTACAACTGGGAAGAAATCACCTGGAACATTCTATTTGTCTGTTGATATTCAAAGAGAAACATTAATTCCTCACTTAATTCAATCTAAACAGAAATAAACGGCTGCGATGTCGACACCTTTGACTCTTCCTCAATGAAATAATAAAGAATTCAAAATAAAACTATAATTATTTCAGTGTCTGTTTTACACGTTTAGGTCATGAGTCGACAGCCGTGTAGCTCATTATTCAGTGGCCGTCACGGTTGCTAGGTGACGTAACATCAACGACAGACAGTGGTCGACGCTCCGTGGTGTGAGTTTGTCCTATTTCAGCTCGGCCTTTGTGCACAGAGGAGCCGGGTACTTCAGACTGTACTTTGAAGTGTGAAAACGTCAAACTGAGACACGGCGAAAGAGTCTGGGCTCCTTGAGTTGAAACCGACGTGATTGACAGGTGTGTTAGCCAATCAGGGACATGTGTGAGGAATAAACAAAGAAGAAAATGAGACGCGGCTGAAAAACACGGATGATTCACTGATTCACATTCATCAGTGAAATAAAACTGACTGGACGATCGTTTGGGGACCGGACTGATCCTTCTTCTGATTCTTCTTCTGAGTTTTAATGGATTTGCCAAAGCGAGCCAGGCCCCAAAGGCACCGGCCTCAGCTCAGATGTGGTCAAAGGTCAGAGGTCAAGGTCACAGGATTCTACAGCAGAAAATATGATCACGTTTCCATATCGATCCAGTCCTCCATCTGTAATCGCAGCTGAACCGTGGAAACTGTTTGTCCACAGAGTCAGGTCCAAACTCACAGCTGAAAACTGAAAAGTCGACTCTTTACGAAACGCTCGACAGTTCAAATCTCGCTCCTGATGTAAATGCTGCCGTCGAGTGGTCAGAGTCGTGGGGTCAGAGGTTGACGTATTCTGCCGGCAACAAAACACCGTTGTTGTGTCCTTGAGCGAGACACTTTACCCTCCGCACACAGTTCTGCCTTTTACAATGTAGAAAAGTGATGTATTTATGTGAACGTTTTTACTACATCCTAAAAGTTTGGGATTCCTGAGGTTCAGCTTTTTGAGAATTTCTGCCCCACTGAAAATATTTGGTTTTGAATTCTTAATCGCCATGGCGACAGGCTGCACTTCCATCACGGTGGAGCGCAGAATTGTCCTTGGACCACGTGTTTGAACCAGTTTCCTCACACTGAGCTCGTCCCATCAGCAGAGCGACGATAACACAGCCCCATCTGAAGCAGCATGTTCAAGATCATGATCAGATCTGCACATCGGGACACGACACACGTCACACACACATTACACACACACACACACGTCACACACACGTCACACACACATCACACACAGAGTTCTGTTATGACCTACATTTGATCATTTTAAATGGTCCAGATCACACACTGTGGAGTTGCATTTATCACTGAACATGTGTTTAGATAAGACTCACACTGCTCCACATAGATCGATATATCGGCCGATATTTGTGCTGCATAAAGCTTTATTTATTTTAACCCTTTAGTGCGACGATGAGGTTCACAAAATGAGATTACACTGGTGCATTATGGGTTATAGTGAGAACAGGGCTGTGGACGTCTGATTATTACAGGAGAGTGTTTAAGTGTTTGTCTTAGTTTCTTCATTTCTGTAGCTTTTGCCTTAGTTGAGCATCATTTTTGTTCATATTTATTATTTTTCCAGTTTAGTTTTGGTAACTGTGACTTTTTCTCCTGCTTTGAGCACATTGACATATATGTGTTTACAGACGGACTGACTCGTGTCCCTCTCGTCCTCTCGTCCTCTCTCCATTAATAGTTTATAAAAAAGAGCAAATTGTGGTAAAACCTTTTTAAATATGAGAATGTAAAGAGTCTCCTCATAGTTGATCATAAAAACATCGTTATTGAATTTATGATGAGGGATCGTCACAGTCACAGGAGAGAGTGTCGCCCCTGCACATGTATCAGCCCAAAAATACTGTGGACTCTAAATAATCGGTATCGACATCGTCCATTTAAACCTGGTATCGGCCGATCTCTGCTCCAGGTGTAAACTCAGCTCTTTCAGGGATTTTTTAAACTTGTCAAAAGTCGCTGAAAATGAGATTCTTAATGTGAGAGTGAGGACGGTGTGTGTGTGTGTGTGGGAGTGTGTGTGTAGGGGTGTGTGTGTGTAGGGGTGTGTGTGTGTGTGGGGGTGTGTGGGTGGGGGTGTGTGTGGGGGTGTGTGGGGGTGTGGGTGTGTGTGTGTGTGTGTTTAGCTGTAGCCTCTTCCTCTTCCTCACCACCTGCTCAATTATTCATTAGTGCTGATTTATTGCCTGAACAACAGCAGAGAGAACCTCCGAGAGCCGGAAGTGCTCAGCAGCGGCTCCTCTGCAGCGGCTCCTCTTCAGAATGACTCCAGCCGCAAACCTTAAACCAGAACCGAGCCGCTCTCCGCTCACCAAACGCAGCGGCCCTGGTTTATTTCACCTCCGTCGAGCCTCTTCACACTTCCAGAACATTCCGTGGCGAGTGTGACGAGCCGCCGATACAGGAGCGATATTTGAACTTTGGGGAGTATTAATCACCTCGTCCCAAGAGCTCACAGATTCTCCATAATCGAGTCTATACGAGTGTTTGTGGCGACGGCGGCCCGCGGCGGCGTGATCGCACATCGGATTAGAGCGCATTAGAGCATGAATGGGACACTGATTGGACAAATATGAAATGAGTCTTCACTGCGTCGCCTCGTGGTTTCAGGGCAGAGGAGGAGAGCGTCAGAACGTGATGTCGGCCTCGTCTGCGTTTGGATTGGCTCAGAAACGACAAAAAGAAAGAGCCACTCCACAATTTAAGCGTCACACTCCCAAACAGTTTAATTATGGTAAAATATCTGTTTGCTCGGCTCTGAGCGCGTTCCCATGGAAACAGCAGGTGTGTGTGAAGACTTCATGTTTACAGAGATGATATTTGTATAAAACGACTTTACAACAAACGGCACCAAAAAACAGAGACGCAACACGACCCTCTGTGTTCAGGTTTATGTTTGAGCACAGAACCATCTGTTTGAGTCTAGAACCTTCTGTTTGAGTCTAGAACCTTCTGTTTGAGTCTAGAACCTTCTGTTTGAGTCTAGAACCTTCTGTTTGAGTCTAGAACCTTCTGTGTTCTTCATGTTTATGTTTGAGTCTAGAACCTTCTGTTTGAGTCTAGAACCTTCTGTTTGAGTCTAGAACCTTCTGTTTGAGTCTAGAACCTTCTGTTTGAGTCTAGAACCTTCTGTGTTCTTCATGTTTATGTTTGAGTCTAGAACCTTTTAGACAAACTGTAATAAAGAGAATCATTTCTGTCACCCTCAGAAACTCGTGTTTTACATAAATGTGCTTCAGGACGATGTTTGAAAAATGCACCAGGGAAAGTACCAGGACTTACCAGTGTATACTACAGTAAGTACTACAGATAGTACCAGTACTTACCAGTATATACTACAGTAAGTACTACAGATAGTACCAGTACTTACCAGTATATACTACAGTAAGTACTACAGATAGTACCAGTACTTACCAGTATATACTACAGTAAGTACTACAGATAGTACCAGTACTTCCTAGTGCCAGTACCATAATGTGTGTCTTTAAATACAGTTAAAATTTTGATAGTTCCAGTTTGTGTCATGTTCATTTAAATCGTATCATTTATTTGTTGTTGTTTTTATTGTTTCTTTTCAGTCTGTTGTTGTTTTAATGTGACATTTGTCATAATAAAGTGTTTGTGTTTTCAGTTTTGTCTTGTGTATTTTCTCTGAACTTATAATGAAATAAAGATTCATCTGCCTCAGAACAACATATTCACTTAATACGACATACTGCAGTAAGTACAGTACTAGTACCAGTACTTATTAGTGCAGGTATCACTTCAAGTACCACAGTAAGTACCACAGTAAGTACCACAGTAATCACCAGTCAAGTATCTACAAACTACCACAGTACGTCCTGGTGAGTCCTGGACTGTATTTTAAAGTTCTACTGAACATTAAACAGATAAATCGGGCGTCTTCTTTCCCTGAGGTGTGTCCCGCCTCCATCAGCTTCATCTGGAGCTGAAGCGGCGGTTTCTCTCAGTCTCTGCTCCTGACAGGTTCATACAGACGGGCTGAACACTGGGTCAAATGCAGAGGACACTAAACCTTATCACCTGAAACAAGAGTCAAAACCACCTCCTGAAGCTCCAAACTGAAGCCCAGATGTTCCTGAAGCTGAGTCCGTGCACACAGTCACTCAGGTGTTATCTGCTTTACTCAGGGTTTGTGTGGTCAGGAGATTATCCACGAGCGTCTTTGTGTTTCCCAAAAAGATCATAACCTGTTCAAATATTTACATTTCAAAACAGCAGCTATGGAAAAACTAAACCAACGCAAACGGAAACGGTCCGACACTGGCTCTGTCTTTGGCTCCGCTTCAGCCGTAACTCGTCAGAAAAAGTTCAAACGTTATTTCTGGATGATCTTTGGTCACGTGACGACTCGGCGGCTCGGACCTCAAACACAAACACGTATATCCTCCCAACGTCGCCCTGGACTCTCGGGGCTTGTTTACACGACCTCTAAAAGTCCACGTCCAGCACAAAAATTCAAAACGAAGCATTTTTTTTATCCAGCGAGTGCTTTTAAACCCGCTCTGACCTGAGTGCTCTGAAAACCCAATCATCATTAATTTACAAGAGCGCGGATAAAAGTCGTGCTTTGTATCATATCCGTTCATACATATTTCATACCAAGCAATCGGAGGCCGGGACGAGCGCCGCTCCCTCCGGACTCGCAGGAGCCCTTCAGTCCATTAAAGAGAGGAGCCCCGTGTTTGTGTTTGAGGAAAAACGACGGAGGCTGAAGCTGGAGATAAGGCCGCTTCCATCTGAAACTGCAGGAGGAGGGGCAGATACGGAGGCAGATGGAGGGAGATACGCGGAGACGGATGGGAGTGAATATTCCTCTGGTAGCGATTGTCACATTACATGGCTGGTTAGACCCCACGGCCCCCGCAGGCATTTAGACTGAAACTGTGCACACTCAAGTGACTCTGACACACACCAGAGGTATTAGTGGTACTTAAGAGGACAACACTTAGTAAATATTGTTTGTGGCTTGGTGGTAAAAATGGTTTGCGGCTATTTAAAAGAGATGAGACGAGATAATTATGTATACTGAGCCCAGACAGATGGTCCTGAAAACGTGATGTGTCTGGAAGTAAAAGTAGATCCTTGAGCGACTGCGACGTGTGAAAACGGATTAAAGCAGAAAGTAAAGAAACGAGTCAAACACGTCACGTCTGCAGCTTCTGAGCCTCTGAGACCTGAGCCTTCAGACTCCGCTGGGGTTTTACATTTACAGGTTTTCTCTGTTCAAGATGCAAAACAGCAAAATACTAAACTGAATTTTTGTTTTCCTAAAGTCAATTTTATCTCAGTAAAATGTGGTTTTTCATTCAGAGCGAATCAATCGTCCTCCAAAAAACCCCACACTCAGATTCTTAAACTCTCAGACTGAGGCCCGTGTGGTCGGACCGAGTCTCGTGTCCACAGTCTCACTCTTATTTTTGTGTGTAAATAAACACATCACCCATTTCAGGCTGGATTTTGCAGCATTTCATTCTAAAAAAATATGAAACTTGAAAGAAAAGTAAAGACATCCACACAGTTTGTAAAGTCTGATTTCACTTCACGTTTATTCTTCATCAGTTTATTCAAACTCTGCTGAAGCTTTTCTCTCAGATTCAGGTCAGATCCTGAGCAGCTCATGTGTTTGTTTCCTGTGACGTTTGAAGTGACACAGTTTGGGCCAAAGTCCATCACCTCCTGAGGACAGAAAAGACGAGACGAGGTCAGAGGTCAGAGCTCAGAGGTCAGAGGTCAGGTTTGTGAAGGAGAAATGAGTCAGTGTCATGTCAGTGTTGTATCAGTGTTGTGCACACACACACACACACACACACACACAGATAAAGAGAGAGATAAACAGAGACAGAGAGATAAAGATAATCATGACGTCCAGTATCACACACACACACACACACACACACACACACCCCCGCACTGACACACACATTCACACACACACTCACACACAGGTCTGTCAGAGGTTTGGGGGCCTGTGGTCAGGGCGTCTCACTTGGGCCCCTCTGATATAACTGTGGCTCCTAAGACCCCGGGGCCCAGGACACAGACCCCGGGGCCCTCTGTGGACTCCCCTGGGCGTGGGTCCAGTATGAGGCTGTCGCTCTGGTCGTAGGAGTCGTGCGGTCGTCTCGCTCTGAGGTTCACAGGGTTGACTCTTTGTGGCTCTGACCCTCGTGTGTCTCACTGTAAACAGGACGACACGGGGCTGTAAATTTACAGCTAAATCTCAGTGTGGACCAACTCGGCCCCGGTGCGGCGCGGCCCCCGTGCACCTCTGCACAGCGGAGATATGTGCGGCGTGTGTGCACAGGGATTTATCACGCTGTGGGGACTCTGTACACACACACACCACGAGGACCCGACACAATCAGGTAAAAAATCAGGTCTTTATTATCAGAGCGACATCATGTTATGTTTCAGTTAGACTGAGGTCAGAGTCAGTGACGATGTTAAAGTTTAAATCTGACAATGTCACATCCACAAAAAGCAGAGAAAACAAACGTGTGTGTGAGATAAACAAAGGGACAAACCCACAGGTGAGTTCTAGTGAGTTCTAGTGAGTTCTAGTGAGTTCTAGTGAGCTCTAGTCGGTGCAGTGGTTTGGAGCCCAACAGCCGCTCTGGTTCCAAAAGGACATTTACATACATTTTTCCAATAGACTTTTGGAAAAATTTAAATGTTAAAGTTCAAAGGCGTCACGGAGGCTAACGAGCTACATGCTAATCAGCTACATGCTAATCAGCTACGTGCTAAATAACACAACAGAAAACACATTTAAAACACAAGAAAAATGGTTTAACTCTACATGATCCTGGGGTTTTTATTTCACTTTTGTGTCTGTAAATCAAGATCTGAACATTAATAACTCTGACGTCACCTCCTCGTGCGTCAATAAAGAGACTTTTTCTGATGGCGTGATAAATCTTTAATTGGAATATGTAAACTTACGAACTTACTTGAAATGTTAAGATAATTAAACACATAAAATAAAAACATGAAAATTACAAACATGTCACTGGCTGATCCAAACTTAGGAGGTAGAATGAACTTTAAACACACTTTAATTTTATCTTTTCTTGGCTTGTTTCGCCGACACGCTGCACTTCTGCTGTTAAACCCGGTGTGCGTCTATAGTAAGCGCTCGAGTGGAACGAAACAAAACAACAACAGTTCCCACCTGATCACCAAAAATAAAAACTCGTATAACATTATTTAAATAAAAGGTAAATCAAAAACAGTAAAAATAACAGACAAATCAGGCGCCTCCTGTTAGCGTTAGCAACAGGTTTGATTGACAGCGTTGCTAAGCGCTCGTTCCCTGATAAACCAGCATTAGCTTCAACAGCCTCGCTCCTGATTGGCTCTTTGGTTGCTATGATACGCACAGTCCAAATTCCAGCCACAGAACTCGTCTCCAGATTCGCCGCTGTTCCCGCTCCAGCCTCCACGAGCTTCATCTGGAGCCGAACGCCGCGGCGACATCGCTCAGTCACGTCTTCCCTCAGTCTGTGCCCGTAGGACGCTCTGGTGATTGGTCCTTGTGATTCGCAGCGGTTTCACTCGATACTTAAATGTGATTGGACGGTTTAAAATGACTCACAAACGCGTTGCTTATTGTTTCTCGCACAAAACGCCGGACCGGCCCTGTTTAAGATTCCACACGAGTCTTTCACACAATTATCCAGTCACAGCTTTGTACACAACATTTTGTTCGGAGCTCCATAACAGCCTCGAAAACGGTACAAACCAAATCGCTTTAGAATAGGAGCGGGCGAAAGAATAAGTCAGCATTTATATCTCCCAGTCATAACAAATAGCTATGAAAGAAAATAGTCCAAGTGGCAACAAGAGGGATGCGATAAGAACAAGCAATGAGATTAGAGGGCCACGGCGACACTGTTCGCAACAAGAAAATGGGATATAGGACCGGCGCTCGCAGATAAAAGAAGCTAATTGTGAAATCAGAGAGCGCAGCAGGCGGCGGCGCGCTGGAGCGTGGAGAATGGACCACAGTCACAGGGACAGTTATGATTAAGGCCACTTATTAAGATGCAGCGCGGGGCTCGGCCGCAGCCTCGGCCCGGATAAGGCCGTGTTGTGTGAGATAAGAGCCGGCAGTCATGTGTGACGGGCTCAATACGAATCATGACTCATCGTAATCATAATCCACAGCCATCAACGCCGAACGCCATCAACGCCAAACGCCATTACTGCTACGGTTTCATTTAAGGCTCAAACACACAGCATTTATCCTGTCAAGTTTCTGCCGCGACAGGAAATAAACAACGGGCGTTTCTTTGTTCTGAGCCGCGGTGAAGCGTGAGTCAAAGTACTACTGTGTTTAAGTACAAATATTAGGGATGTGTACTTTACTGAAGTCGCTCTGTTGTGATGAAGAAGGAGCTGAGTCCAAAGGAAAAGCTCTGGATTTACCTCAGTCTACATTTAACCCTCACCTGGGTCACGAGCTCTGGGTCGAGGACGTGTCTGGGGTGATGGAAGTCTGGGACAGGTTTAGGGTTTGGGACACGTTTGCTCACCGCGTCTTGTTGTTAAAGTTATTCGTTCGGCAAACTGTATTTAACAGATCACACAAACCCTGTTAACGTCTCTGAACCTGAATGTTTAGCTACACATGAAATAAACTCGCTCCAGACGCCCAGCTGTTACTTCACTTTGATTGACATGGAACGCTAAGCCCCGCCCCCGGACGAAATGCCGAGTGTTTAGGGCGTCGCCAAAAATGACACTGACAGAAACAAACGCCACAGATTTCACTCTGACACTCGGCTGTGCTGAAGCAAATCATGAGCGTGTGTCCACAAGGCAACACAAGCTAACCCGGGCTAACCCAGACTAACCCAGGCTAACCCAGACTAACCCAGACTAACCCAGGCTAACCCGGGCTAACCCAGACTAACCCAGACTAACCCAGGCTAACCCGGGCTAACCCAGACTAACCCGGGCTAACCCGGGCTAACCCGGGCTAACCCAGGCTAACCCGGGCTAACCGTCCCTGTGTTGTGCAGAGTGCTGTGGTGGAGACACATTGACATCGTTCTCTCTCTCGTCATGAATGTTTCATCAGTTTCTCTCTATTAGACAGAACTATGATTATTCGTATTCCCAACTATAAACAAAACCACCACGTTTACTGAGCACACCAGAGAGCGTCTGTGCTCATAAACAAGCTAATCGTGTTTGTGTTTGGAGACACAACTTGTAGCTACAGCTTCAGAGTTAGACGTCCTCACTGTGTTATGAGACAAACAGCCGTTTCAGTTTGTGCTCTTTGTTCACCTTGTTTCCTTCAGTGTTTGTGCTCTTTGTTCACCTTGTTTCCTTCAGTGTTTGTGCTCTTTGTTCACCTTGTTTCCTTCAGTGTTTGTGCTCTTTGTTCACCTTGTTTCCTTCAGTGTTTGTGCTCTTTGTTCACCTTGTTTCCTTCAGTGTTTGTGCTCTTTGTTCACCTTGTTTCCTTCAGTGTTTGTGCTCTTTGTTCACCTTGTTTCCTTCAGTGTTTGTGTTTAGATTTTTCACAAAGAGTAAAACCTCGTCTCATTTGCCTTTTACCTGAACGCCACTTTAAAAATGAAACTAACGAGCTCATCTACCGCGGCCTCGTCCGGCGCGGCCTCGTCCGGCGCGGCCTCGTCCGGCGCGGCCTCGTCCGGCGCGGCCTCGTCCGGCGCGGCCTCGTCCGGCGCGGCCTCGTCCGGCGCGGTCATAACACACCACAGAACGCCACAACACTCCGCACTCGTCTCACCTGCTCGTTTCTTTCACAAACAGATGGTTCGTCTCATGGGGCGGAGCTCAGATAAAGACATAAAATAAATGATGTCGTAATTTTAATGTGATGAGAGAGAACACAGTGAAGAGTCTCGTCTCCCTCACCCCTTCCTCCCTCACCCCTTCCTCCTTCACTCCTCCCTCACTCCTCCCTCCCTCACTCCTCCCTCCTTCACCCCTTCCTCCCTCACCCCTCCCTCCTTCACCCCTTCCTCACTCCTCCCTCCCTCCTTCACTCCTCCTTCCTCCCTCCAGACTCTGTCACTTACACGTGTCAGTTCTCGTCCTCTTTCAGTTCTTCCGTTCTCCTCTTTCTACTCTGGAGCTGCTCAAACTCTTTTTCTCCGTCTCTTTCATTAGACCCTGATGTCTCGTGTTAAAGAGCCTCACTCTCCAC
This sequence comes from Periophthalmus magnuspinnatus, assembly GCF_009829125.3. Classification (NCBI taxonomy): domain Eukaryota; kingdom Metazoa; phylum Chordata; class Actinopteri; order Gobiiformes; family Gobiidae; genus Periophthalmus; species Periophthalmus magnuspinnatus. Next base: position 32,359,922 of record NC_047140.1, read on the forward strand.
AGAGCCGCTCTGTCCAGAGGGTCAAACTGACCAGACCGATGACCCGCCCCCCCCCTCGTCCCTCGTCCCTGATGTGACTGTGTCTCTGTCGTGTGAAGAGTCCAGTGTGTTTGTTCCTCAGGTGTTAATCGTCTGTGTTCAGGCTCCAGAGCCTCTGAACGGAGAGCACTCCAGCCCCAAGAGCAGAATGAGAAGGTCAGACTCCAAATGAGTTTGATGTCAACAACAACAACAATAATAATAATAATAATAATAATAATAATAATAATAATAATAATAATAATAATAATAATAATAATAATAATAATAATAATAATAATAATAATAATTAAAACTGCAAGCAGTGATAAAGGCCCTCGCCACCCCTTGCGACCGCGGGGTACACGCCACCGCGGAGATCCTGCCTTTCGTTCCCGCTTACATCGCTCCTCCCCCCAAAATCAGCGACTGAGTAATACTACTGCATTCATTCCAATGAGACCATTTATGATATTGTCACGCCTGAATGGTTGGAAATAGAGGTATGTCTTCATTGGCTTTTTTGTTCAGTATGATGAGAGGAATATATGTACCAAACTTCAATGGTCTATGACAAAGTAATTAATTTTTACCCTATTTGACCAAAACCCATGTATTTCAATGAGAAATGTCAGACGTTGCCATGGCAACACTTTTGAAAACAGAGGTATGGTGTTTTTGACTTTTTTGTTCAGTATCGGAATTGGGATGTCCATGCCAAATTTCAAATGTTTGTGACAAAGTAATTTTTTTACGTGCCATTTAAAAATTTCAAGGGGGCGCTGTGGAGCAATGTAATATTTGATATGTGTAAATTGCATATCTATTCACTCAGATCAAGAGTTTGAACAAAATGTATATTAATGCCGGAAAATAGGACACTGCATGTTCAAGTTACGGATCATTTAGTATTTCAAAAAAATTATTTTTTCTTTGAAGGCTGGCCACACCCACGTTTTATAACTTAAAAAAATTTAGGAGAGTAGCCTATAATCCTACATGAGTCTAATTTATTTTGACCAATTCGCAAGTTTCTTGAATGAAAATCAAATGTGCAAAAAATTCAAATGTGTGAGGTAAAATTTTGAAAAAATGGGGTTCCGCCCACAATGGCCGACTTCCTGTAGGGTTTAGGGTGGGGTCATAATATAATTTTTTACTTGTCTTGACATGTTCTATGTTTGTACCAAATTTCATTTGTCTACGATGAAAAAGGTCTCTCATTGCCGTAATGTATTTCAAATTTTGAGGTGGCGCTATTGAGTCATTTTGATACGTTAATTTTTTTGAACATCAAAATACAAAATTTTTTGCCGATCTTGAATTTCAGGCCATAGTTTGGTGAGTGTAGAGCATCTATTTAGTCTACAACAAAGTCCAGTACTCTGAACCCCATTCATTTCAATGGCACATTTATTATGTTACCACGGCAACATAGTGGCAAATAGAGGTATGATCTCATTGACTTTTTTGATCAATATGTCAAGGAGGATGTATGTGCAAAATTTCAAATGTTTATGTCAAACTTTGCAAAAACAATGCATTGGAGTTTTAGGGGGCGCTACCGAGACATTTTTCAAAATTTTTATAAACGCAGGTAAAAATAAAATTTTTTTCACCAGTCTTGAATTTTGGGTGCAATAAAATTGACTTTTCGTTAACGTTCAGGGGGTCAAAAATGACTTCAAAGCGGTAAGTATAATAATAATAATAATAATGGAATTTTTTTTTCCACCCATTATTTTTCTCCTAAACCATAACAGCTACAGTCATGTGACTTTCTCACATTGTGCCCCATCACAATTAAGGGCCCTGTGAATTTTTTCACAGGCCCACGACAAATCGATTGTCTTCTATGAATTTTTGAAAATGAAACTTGAAGAGGGCGCTAGAGAGCCATTTTGTGAGAGAGTACCTTGATTTGCATATCATTGCGTTCAGCTCACAAATGTGCATAAACGCTGTATTAGCGTTTTCCCAACAAAAAATGTGTGAAAGAGAAATATTTTTTTGTTATATTCCAAAATTTGCGATTTTGTTGAAAATTCACCCTGACCACACCCAAAGTCATAATCAAAATGTAATTGTTAATCTTTAATCCCACATGGGTTTAGTGGGATTTGGCCAAATTTGACGTGTTTCTGATGAAAACTGTGCGAGAAAATGTCCTGAATGTGAGGGTGTGCACTTTTTCCGTTCCCGGGTTTGATCCAATATGGCCGACATCCTGTACATTTTAGGGCGGGGCCATGATATCATTTTTGTCATGTCCTGACATGTACTATTTTTTGCTGTGAGTTTCAGATTTTTACGTTGACTTTTTTCCGAGTCGGGCTCCCATTGGCCCCATGAAAATCAAAGTTTGAGGTGGCGCTACCGAGTCGGCTTTCATTATTTTTTCTCGGGGTCTTTTGTGACAATTAGAGCTCGTCGAGTTCTAATTTTTGACACCACTCACTGCCATGTCGGGGCGTGTTTACTACTTGATTTTTGCCATTTTCCACGCTCCGGACGCGGTTTTAATGAGTCCCTCGCCGGGACGGAGTCCCAGGCTCGGGCCTAATAATGGAAATTTTTTTTCCACCCATTATTTTTCTCCTAAACCATAACAGCTACAGTCATGTGACTTTGTCACATTGTGCCCCATCACAAATAAGGCCCCTGTGATTTTTTTCACACGTCCACGACAAATCGATTGTCCTCTACGAATTTTTGAAAATGAAATTTGAAGAGGGCGCTAGAGAGCCATTTTGTGAGAGAGTGCCTTGATTTGCATATCATTGCGTTCAGCTCACAAATGTGCATAAACGCTGTATTAGCGTTTTCCCAACAAAAAATGTGTGAAAGAGAAATATTTTTTTAAATATTCATAAATTTGCGATTTTGTTGAAAATTCACCCTGACCACACCCAAAGTCATAATCAAAATGTAATTGTTAATCTTTAATCACACATGGGTTTAGTGGGATTTGGCCAAATTTGATAGTGTTTGTGATTAAAACTGTGTGAGAAAATGTCCTGAATGCGAGGGTGTGCACTTTTGTCGTTCCCGGGTTTGATCCAATATGGCCGACGTCCTGTACATTTTAGGGCGGGGCCATAATATCATTTTTGTCATGTCCCGACATGTTCTATTTTTTGATGTGAGTTTCGGATTTTTACGTCGACTTTTTTCCGAGTCGGGCTCCCATTGGCCCCATGAAAATCAAAGTTTGAGGTGGCGCTACCGAGTCATCTTTCGTTATTTTTTCTCGGGGTCTTTTGTGACAATTAGAGCTCGTCGAGTTCTAATTTTTGACACCACTCACTGCCATGTCGGGGCGTGTTTACTACTTGATTTTTGCCATTTTCCGGGTTTCGGACGCGGTTTTAATGAGTCCCTCGCCGGGACGGAGTCCCAGGCTCGGGCCTAATAATAGTTGCCGATAGAGGTATGTTGTCATTGGCTTTTTTGTTCAGTATGATGAGAGGAATATGTGTAGCAAATTTCAATGGTCTATGACAAAGTAATTATTTTTCATCCCAGTTAACCAAAACCCATGTATTTCAATGAGAAAAGTCAGACGTTGCCATGGCAACACCTTTGAAATTAGAGATATGTTCTTATTGACTTTTTTGTTCAGTTTGCCAAGCCAAATGTCCATGCCCAATTTCAAATGTTTACGTCAAAGTAATTTTTTTGGCCCAATTCAAAAGTTCAAGGGGGCGCTGTGGAGCAAAAAAAATTCTGACATATGTAAATTGTGTATCATTTCGTGTAGACCAAGATTTTAAACAAAATGTATATTAATGCCGGGAAATAGGACACTGCATGTGTGAGTTATGCACACTTTAACACTTCAAAATATTGCTTTTTTCTTTGCAGGCTGGCCACACCCACATTTTATGATGTAGAAAAATCCAAGACAGTTCCCTATAATCCCACATGGGTCTAGTTCATTTTCACCAATTTGCAAGTTTCTTGAATGAAAATCCAAGGCGCAAAAAATCCAAATGTGAGAGGTAAAATTTTGAAAAATTGGGGTTCCGCCCACAATGGCCGACTTCCTGTAGGTTTTAGGGTGGGGTCATAATATAATTTTTTACTTATCTTGACATGTTCTATGTTTGTACCAATTTTCATTTGTCTACGATGAAAAAGGTCTGTCATTGACGTAATGCATTTTGATTTTTGAGGTGGCGCTATTGAGTCATTTTTAAACATTAATTTTTTTAAAGATCAAAATAATAAATTTTTCACCAACCTTGAATTTTGGGTCCAATAAAATTGACTTTTCGTTAACGTTCAGGGGGTCAAAAGTGGCTTCAATTCGGCCACCAAAATAATAATAATAATAATAATAATAATAATAATAATAATAATTAAAACTGCAAGCAGTGATAAAGGCCCTCGCCACCCCTTGCGACCGCGGGGTACACGCCACCGCGGAGATCCTGCGTTTCGTTCCCGCTTACATCGCCCCTCCCCCCAAAAGCAGAGACTGAGTAATACTACTCCATTCATTCCAATGACACCATTTATGACATTGTCACGCCTGAACGGTTGGAAATAGAGGTATGTCTTCGTTGGCTTTTTTTGTTCAGTATTATGAGAGGAATATGTGTACCAAATTTCAATGGTCTATGACAAAGTAATTATTTTTCATCCTTGTTGACCAAAACCCATGTATTTCAATGAGAAATGTCAGACGTTGCCATGGCAACACCTTTGAAAATAGAGGTATGGTGTCTTTGACTTTTTTGTTCAGTATTGGAATAGGGATGTCCATGCCAAATTTCAAATGTTTGTGACAAAGTAATTTTTTTACGTGCCATTTAAAAATTACAAGGGGGCGCTGTGGAGCAATGTAGTCTTTGATATGTGTAAATTGCATATTTATTCACTCAGATCAAGACTTTGAACAAAATGTATATTAATGCCGGAAAATAGGAAACTGCATGTTTGAGCTACGGGACATTTAAAACTTCAAAAAACATCTTTTTTCTTTGCAGGCTGGCCACACCCACATTTTATAACTTAGAACATTTCACAAGAGTTCCCTTTAATCCCACATGGGTCTAGTAAGTTGTGACCATTTTGCAAGTTTCTTGAATGAAAATCCACGGCATGAAAAATCCAAATGTTAGAGTTAAAATTTGGAAAAAATGGGGTTCCGCCCACAATGGCCGACTTCCTGTAGGGTTTAGGGTGGGGTCATAATATCATTTTTTACTTGTCTTGACATGTTCTATGTTTGTACCAAATTTCATTTGTCTACGATGAAAAAGGTCTCTCATTGCCGCAATGTATTTCACATTTTGAGGTGGCGCTATTGAGTCATTTTGATACGTTAATTTTTTTCCACATTAAAATACAACTTGTTTTGCCAATCTTGAATTTTAGGCCATAGTTTGATGAGTGTAGAGCATCTATTTAGTCTACAACAAAGTCCAGTACTCTCAACCCCATTCATTTCAATGACACATTTATTATGTTACCATGGTAACATAGTTTAAAATAGAGGTATGTTGTCATTGGCTTTTTTGTTCAGTTTGCCAAGGCAAATGTCCATGCCGAATTTCAAATGCTTATGTGAAAGTAATTTTTTTGGCCAAATTCAAAAGTTCAAGGGGGCGCTGTGGAGCAGAAAAAATTCTGACATGTGTAAATTGTATGTCATTTCGTGTAGATCAAGAATTTAAACAAAATGTATATTAATGCCGGGAAAGAGGATACTGCATGTGTGAGTTATGCGCATTTTAACACTTCAAAAAATGTTTTTTTTCTTTGATTGCTGGCCACACCCACATTTTATGATGTAGAAAAATCCAAGACAGTTCCCTATAATTCCAACTGGGGCCAGTTCATTTTGACCAATTTGCAAGTTTCTTGAATGAAAATCCAAGGCGCAAAAAATCCAAATGTGAGAGGTAAAATTTTGGAAAAATGGGGTTCCGCCCACAATGGCCGACTTCCTGTAGGGTTTAGGGTGGGGTCATAATATAGTTTTTTACTTGTCTTGACATGTTCTATCTTTGTACCAAATTTCATTTGTCTACGATGAAAAAGGTCTGTCATTGCCGTAATGTATTTCAAATTTTGAGGTGGCGCTAATGAGTCATTTTGATATGTTAATTTTTTTGAACATCAAAATACAAATTTTTTTGCAAATCTTGAATTTTAGGCCATAGTTTGATGAGTGTAGAGCATCTATTTAGTCTAAAACAAAGTCCAGTACTCTGAACCCCATTCATTTCAATGACACATTTATTATGTTACCACGGTAACATAGTTGAAAATAGAGGTATGTTCTCATTGGCTTTTTTGTTCAGTGTGCCAAGCCAAATGCCCATGCCCAATTTCAAATGTTTACGTCAAAGTAATTTTTTTGGCCCAATTCAAAAGTTCAAGGGGGCGCTGTGGAGCAAAAAAAATTCTGACATATGCAAATTGTATATCATTTGGTGCCGATGAAGATTTTAAACAAAATGTATATTAATGCCGGGAAATAGGACACTGCATGTGTGAGTTACGCGCAATTTAATAGTTCAAAATATTGCTTTTTTCTTTGCAGGCTGGCCACACCCACATTTTATGATATAGAAAAATCCAAGACAGTTCCCTATAATCCCACATGGTTCTAGTTCATTTTCACCAATTTGCAAGATTCTTGAATGAAAATCCAAGGCGCAAAAAATCCAAATGTGACAGGTAAAATTTTGAAAAAATGAGGTTCCGCCCACAATGGCTGACTTCCTGTAGGGTTTAGGGTGGGGTCATAATATAATTTTTTACTTGTCTTGACATGTTCTATATTTGTACCAAATTTCATTTGTCTACGATGAAAAAGGTCTCTCATTGACGTAATGCATTTTGATTTTTGAGGTGGCGCTATTGAGTAATTTTGAAAGAATAATTTTTTTGAACATCAAAATAATAAATTTTTCGCCAAACTTGAATTTTGGGTCCAGTAAAATTGACTTTTCGTTAACGTTCAGGGGGTCAAAAGTGGCTTCAATTCGGCCACCAAAATAATAATAATAATAATAATAATAATAATGGAAACGCATTTTCCACCCATTATTTTTCTCCTAAACCATAACAGCTACAGTCATGTGACTTTCTCACATTGTGCCCCATCACAAATAACGTCCCTGTGAATTTTTTCACACGTCCACGACAAATCGCTTGTCTTCTACGAATTTTTGAAAATGAAATTTGAAGAGGGCGCTAGAGAGCCATTTTGTGAGAGAGTGCCTTGATTTGCATACCATTGCGTTCAGCGCACAAATGTGCATAAACGCTGTATTAGCATTTTCCCAACAAAAAATGTGTGAAAGATAAATATTTTATTGAAATATTGCAAAAATTGCGATTTTGTTGAAAATTCACCCTGACCACACCCAAAGTCATAATCATAATGTAATTGTTAATCTTTAATCACACATGGGTTTAGAGGGATTTGGCCAAATTTGATGTGTTTCTGATGAAAACTGGGCGAGAAAATGTCCTGAATGCGAGGGTGTGCACTTTTGCCGTTCACGGGTTTGATCCAATATGGCCGACTTCCTGTACATTTTAGGGCGGGGCCATAATATCATTTTTGTCATGTCCCGACATGTTCTATTTTTTGATGTGAGTTTCGGATTTTTACGTCGACTTTTTTCCGAGTCGGGCTCCCATTGGCCCCATGAAAATCAAAGTTTGAGGTGGCGCTACCGAGTCATCTTTCGTTATTTTTTCTCGGGGTCTTTTGTGACAATTAGAGCTCGTCGAGTTCTAATTTTTGACACCACTCACTGCCATGTCGGGGCGTGTTTACTACTTGATTTTTGCCATTTTCCGGGTTTCGGACGCGGTTTTAATGAGTCCCTCGCCGGGACGGAGTCCCAGGCTCGGGCCTAATAATGGAAATTTTTTTTCCACCCATTATTTTTCTCCTAAACCATAACAGCTACAGTCATGTGACTTTGTCACATTGTGCCCCATCACAAATAAGGCCCCTGTGATTTTTTTCACACGTCCACAACAAATCGATTGTCCTCTACGAATTTTTGAAAATGAAATTTGAAGAGGGCGCTAGAGAGCCATTTTGTGAGAGAGTGCCTTGATTTGCATATCATTGCGTTCAGCTCACAAATGTGCATAAACGCTGTATTAGCGTTTTCCCAACAAAAAATGTGTGAAAGAGAAATATTTTTTTAAAATATTCATAAATTTGCGATTTTGTTGAAAATTCACCCTGACCACACCCAAAGTCATAATCAAAATGTAATTGTTAATCTTTAATCCCACATGGGTTTAGTGGGATTTGGCCAAATTTGTAGTGTTTGTGATTAAAACTGTGTGAGAAAATGTCCTGAATGCGAGGGTGTGCACTTTTGTCGTTCCCGGGTTTGATCCAATATGGCCGACGTCCTGTACATTTTAGGGCGGGGCCATAATATCATTTTTGTCGTGTCCCGACATGTTCTATTTTTTGATGTGAGTTTCAGATTTTTACGTTGACTTTTTTCCGAGTCGGGCTCCCATTGGCCCCATGAAAAAGAAAGTTTGAGGTGGCGCTACCGAGTCGTCTTTCGATATTTTTTCTCGGGGTCTTTTGTGACAATTAGAGCTCGTCGAGTTCTAATTTTTGACACCACTCACTGCCATGTCGGGGCGTGTTTACTACTTGTTTTTTGCCATTTTCCACGCTCCGGACGCGGTTTTAATGAGTCCCTCGCCGGGACGGAGTCCCAGGCTCGGGCCTAATAATAATAATAATAATAATAATAATAATAATAATAATAAAGCCTCACACTCGTACTGTTCTGTACAGGCTCCACTGTACTGCACCGTACTGCACTAAACTGTACTTCACTGTACTTCACTGTACTTCACTGTACCACACTGTGGTCACAGACTCAGTCTCGTCTCACTGCTCTACACTCTGTCGTTTCTCTCACTTCACGCTGCTTAGATTCTAGTAAAGCCACAGCTGCCCTGGGGCAGACGGGCGGAGGCGATGCTGCCGATCTGTGCCACCACCGGTCACTCCTACGTCAGGCTCAGGTGGGTCAAGGATCTGGCCTTAGATCCAGACCTGAGCGTGTTTCAGTGTGACCAGAGCTGAGTGAGGCTCAGGCTCAGGTGAAGCTGAAGCTGAATCGTTGGGTCAGACTCAGACTCAGTGGCTCCTGCAGATCCAGATGTTTGCTGCTTGTTCACAGCCACAGAACATCCATCACATTAAACTGATCACGGATCATAACTGACGACAATAATTATCAACTCACTGAATAATGAATCAATCACAACCTGAATATTCATGAACTTTAAAACAAGCCACATGCTTCAGAAACGAGACTCAGAGCGACGAGACTCAGCGAGACTCGGAGCGACGAGACTCGGAGCGACGAGACTCGGAGCAACGAGACTCAGAGCGACGAGACTCAGTGAACCTCACTGAGGCCACACTGTAAATCAGGGGCGTCAAACACATTTTCACCGGGGGCCACATTAGCAAAATATCTGCCTTCAAAGGGCCGGATGTAAAATAAATCGAACTCCTTTTTTAACTTGTTAATTCACTGTTTCTGTGTTTATTACTTGTTCAAGTTACAAATATTACATGTGCATTAACCTAGATGTAAAAATGTGGCTGTGTAACTGTGACATTTTAAGACCATCAGACCTTTGAGTTTACCCTGTCGAGGGCCACATGAAATCATGTGGAGGGCCACATTTGGCCCACAGGCCTTGAGTTTGACATATGTTTTTTAAAGAGTCTCGTCCTGTCAAATTAAACCGAGTTAACGAGATTATAAAGTCATTTTATTTAAGTTAGAATCAGACTCAAACTCTGAAACATCTGCTCAGCTTCAGTGAATCTGAACTAAAAATACTCGTTTAAAAGTCATTTTGAATCACACGTGCGAACGCGGCGGGTCACAGTCGTCACGGTGATGATACCGCGGCGTCTGAATCCAAACTGAATTCTCCCGTGGCGTCTCGTGCTCTTCGTCGTGACCGCGGCCCAGTCAATTTTACCTCCCACCAACCGTCGGCGAGGCCCGTCTCCCCGAGTGTCGATCCATCTGTCTGCCTGTCACACGCGCTCGTTCTCACGCGCCCGAACGCAGCGCACCTCTGATTCCTGACAAATAGAGGCGTCTCCGCGGACACTCTGCTGACAGCTTTTTCATTAGACTTTTGGGAATGAGTTCTCGCCGGCGCCGCTCCTGCCTGCAGTGGGCCGGAGCAGGCGAGGTGGCGTTCTTTCATCGCGGCTCGCTGCGGCGGAGCTCTGATGCTGCTTTTTGCATGTTGTTTAATCCATTATTGACGTGGGTTTTTTCTGGGAGCGTTCACGGCCCGTCGCAGATACTCAGGTGAAACGGCGGAGGATATGGAGCTAATGGCGGCCGCGGAAAACGAAACAAACCTGCAGAGAGGTGCAAAGAGAACGCTCCGGTGTGACCTGTGCCACGTCCAAACAGACCTCCTGTTCTCCTGGAGCGTGTCACAAAAAACAAACGTGACACTCGAAGAAATGTGTTTAATTACAAGTTTAATGCTTCACTCTGCAACATTAAGTAACAATACACAGCTTTATTTTGACCAGGCAGCGTCTGTAAATCAAGATATGAACATTAATAACTGTCAGGATTTGGGTTTTTTGTGTTTCGTGCTGTTTTCCCGCCTCCTTTCTGTGTTTGAGAGCTGCGTGGAGATGATTCTGGCTCCTCCCACAAACACCTGCAGCTCATTATCAATTAAGCTGCACCTGTGACGATAAAAGGACTGAGGCGCCGACACTCGGGGCCAGATCGTCCTGTCGTTCGTGTCCTGCTCCGGTTTATTCCTCAGTGTTTCCTCGTGGCGCTGCTTGGCTCAGTCTCGTTTTTTGTACTTTATCTTTGACTCAGTTGGATTTTCTTGTTTTTTGCTCCTTTGTGCACCTCAGCCTCCGACCCAGCTCACATTTGATATTGTAAATAAACTCTGAACTGTTTTTCCGAGTCTGCGTCTTTGGTCCCTTCGACGTTACGACAATAACAGACAAATCAGGCGCCGTCTTTCCCCCGAGGTCGCTCCCGTTAGCGTTAGCAACAGCTTTGACGGGGCCGTTTCCTTCGCCAGCCTCGCTCCTGATTGGCTCGTTTGTCGCTATGATCCTCCGCTTCAAATCGTCTGCTCTAACTGCTCTAACATCGATGAGCTTCGTTTAGTTGTCGCTGAAGCTGTGGTGGAACTCGGATACGTATCGATTTGTAGATTCCACACAGTCCAGCAGAAGAAACGTGGGCGTTTTTTTCTCGTGCGTGGGGCCCGAGCGGCTGCAGACGGTACAAATCAAACGCAACTACTGGGGAATCTGCCTCGTTTCAGTGCCGGCGCCGCGTAGTTACACATTTTCTGGAGAAATGTGGGTCTGTGCGAACGCGTCGAGAATAAATTGATGAGTTTTAATCTGGTTCTTTATAGAGTCTGCGCCGTCAGAATCCACACTGCATCTTTAACATCGACATTTTGAGTTTGGAATTAGCTGCTCACGAATCTAAAATGAGACAGAAAACACCTCCTCCCACCTCCTCCCACCTCCTCCCACCTCCTCCCACCTCCTCCCACCTCCTCCCGTGCTCCTTCGTTCCTTCTGCTCAGATGTTTACCTCAGGTCCACACGTGCAGGTGCGTCTAAAGAAAGTGCCAGATTGCAGAACCGGCCCAGTCCCTTCACTTTCTAATTTCTCCTAAGTCGCCTTATCTCATTTTTTAAGACGACATGAGTTTATTTTTGGAAGCATCTTCAGAGAGAGCGGCCTGCTCCACCAAATGTGTGGGTTTAGTGTGTTTCAGTGTGTTTCAGTGTGTGTTTCAGTGTGTGTTTCAGTGTGTTTCAGTGTGTGTTTCAGTGTGTTTCAGTGTGTGTTTGAGCATGTGTTGGGGTGTGTTTCAGTGTGTGTTTCAGTGTGTTTGAGTGTGTGTTTTAGTGTGTGTTTCAGTGTGTGTTTCAGTGTGTTTGAGTGTGTGTTGGGGTGTGTTTGAGTGTGTGTTTCAGTGTGTTTGAGTGTGTGTTTTAGTGTGTGTTTCAGTGTGTGTTTCAGTGTGTGTTTCAGTGTGTTTCAGTGTGTTTCAGTGTGTGTTTCAGTGTGTGTTTCAGTGTGTGTTTCAGTGTGTTTGAGTGTGTGTTTTAGTGTGTGTTTCAGTGTGTTTGAGTGTGTGTTTGAGTGTGTGTTTGAGTGTGTTTGTGTGTGTTTCAGTGTGTGTTTCAGTGTGTTTGAGTGTGTGTTTGTGTGTGTTTCAGTGTGTTTCAGTGTGTGTTTCAGTGTGTTTGAGTGTGTGTTTGTGTGTGTTTCAGTGTGTTTCAGTGTGTGTTTCAGTGTGTGTTTCACTCTGAAATCCTTCACATGGAGATCGATCCGTTTTATTCCAGACTGTGGAACATTATAGACAAATGAACATCAGAGAGTAGATCCTCCTCAGAGCTAAATAAGAGTCAGGTGTGTGGAGAGGCGAGCCCAGTGAGGATCCACTGTTTGTTCATTATATTATTATCTGTTCAGTGAAATAGAAAGATTAAACCCACAGCCCTCTGATCTGAAGGTTTGAGGTTCCCATATAAACCAGGGCTGTTCAATCTACGGCCCAGGGGCCAAATGCGGCCCTCAGATCAGTTTTTGTTGATCATGTCTCTTCCTAAACTGACCCAATTGATCTGAAATATTTTTACATATATTTGACAATGTCTGTGTCAAACCTGCGTGAAATGCACCGTTTGACTCCACACTGGTCTGTGGCCCTCAGCTTCAAATAAGTTTCAGTATGTGGCCCCTGGGGACACTGGGGGACACTCCTGATTCCAAACAGGAAGTGATCGTGGGCGCACGTCTGTCAGACTCAGCTCCACATCGTCCTTGTTCCTGCTCCGGCCTCGTTGAGCTTCATTTGGAGCTGAAGCTGAAGCTGAAGCTGAAGCTGAGGTCACGTCTGTTCAGTCTGTGGTTTCCTGATGTGTTTTGAGTTGAAGGTAAAAGTCTGTGTTGTATAAAGATGTGACTCTTTCTGTCACAAACTTTACATCTTTATGTGAAAGAGCTGAACTGTTTTTTGTGTATTTGTCTTTAAAATGCTGCAGGTTTGTGGAAATTAAAACGTCAAATCTCTTTCTCAGCTTCATGTTTGTGTTGTTTCCTTCCAGGCCCTGATGGACAGTCACACGGGTCAGTCGCTCTGTGTCCAGGACAAAGACAGGACGAGTTTAAAGAGGAGCCTTAAATATGCAGAGCTCAAACTTCCTCAGGCTAAAGTGCCGTTCATATTTAAATCATATAAGTTTATGTAACCTCAATATTATTATTAACTTCAAAGAGACTTCAGCTGCAAATGTTCTAATGTTGAAAATCTCTCAGATAAATGTGTGTGAAGAGACAGACAGGGGGCGCTATCTGCTGTTTTAAAGAGGACGTATTAAACATTATTATTATTATTAAAATAGTCCTATTGTGTCTTTATGGTTCTCATTTACACATTTTTCAATTCAATTCAATTCATTTATTTTTGTAACGCCCAAAATCACAACAACAGTTGTCTCGAAGGGCGTTCATGTTTTGGTTGATGGGGGAAACCGGAGTACCCGGAGGAAACCCATCCAGACACGAGGAGAAACATGAAAAACTCCACACAGAAAGGCCTGGGCGACCCGGGGATCGAACCAGCCTTCTTGCTGTGAGACATGAGTGATGGCACTCAGTCACCGTGCCGCCAAGACACAAAAAACAAAACAACAGGAAGAATCAGACACAACAAGAAAAATCAGACACAACAGGAAAAATCAGACACAACAGGAAAAATCAGACAACATAAGAAATCAGCCAGGAGACCAGACGAGGAGGAGGAGAGCCGGGCGAGGAGGAGGAGAGCCAGGCAAGGAGGAGGTCCAACTGTCATCGGGGCATCTGAAAGAGATACACTCCACAGGGGGAGTGGGACAGGGGACAACATGTGAATAGCATAATAATATAATAAATATATAATAACATTTTAAATCACAATATTCATCTAAAAACACTTCACAAAAGAAACACAGCAGCTGATTTCAAGTTCATAAACTGCAGTGTCCAGTGGAGCTGACGTCGCCGTAAACGTCATCACAACAAAGCGGCGCCTGCTGTAGCGCCCCCTGTGGACAGAGGCACATCACACTAGAGCAGCACATTTTTATTTGTACCAAAATGACGACGCGACGCTGCAGAATCTACGAGTATCAATGATTAAGAAAATAAAACTGGAGAAGGAAGAGCGGACGTCACAGTGGGCGTGTCACAGGGGCGTGTCACAGTGGGCGTGTCACAGTGGGCGTGTCACAGGGGGCGTGTCACAGTGGGCGTGTCACAGGTGGAGGTTAAACTGGGGCAGATCAACAAAATGGCGTCTTGAAAATAGTGGATTAAAGATTAAACTCAAACATGAATCAGTCCAAATAAAACTTCAGAGGAAAACGAGAAGAAACGACTGAAACATGGAGAAACATCTGAAACGTCCAGTTTGCAGAATAAGTCCCAACACAAAGAGACAGGACGGGTCGCTCTCTCAGGACGGGTCGCTCTCTCAGGACGGGTCGCTCTCTCAGGACGGGTCGCTCTCTCAGGACGGGTCGCTCTCTCAGGACGGGACGCTCTCTCAGGACGGGTCGCTCTCTCAGGTCGCTGTCTCAGGACGGGTCGCTCTCTCAGGACGGGTCGCTCTCTCAGGTCGCTCTCTCAGGACGGGTCGCTCTCTCAGGACGGGTCGCTCTCTCAGGTCGCTCTCTCAGGACGGGTCGCTCTCTCAGGACGGCAGATCGCTCCTCGCTGGTGGTCCCAAAATCAAAGTGAAGTTCCAGAGGGGGGCGCTCTTTTGCTGTGAGTGCACTCTGTTTTTAAACTCACCTGCTCTTTACGTCTCAGTGTGATTAACGTTGACTTTCGTATGATCCCGTTTGTTTTCATGTGTCTGTATTTTTACATTCTGGGTCTATTTTTATTGTCTTTTGTGATTATTGTCGTGTTCTGTTCTTTGGTCACTGTGCTGTTTATAAAATGCTGTAGAAATAGAGCTGGACTGGATCAGTCTATTCAGAGACAAAGTGATAAATGAGAGGGCACTTTTAGCTCGTTTAAAACTTGGTGTGAAACTTGTCTTTTTATCTCTTCTTCGGTGTTTCATTTCTCCGTCTGCGCTCGGTGAGGCTCACCACAGAGTCTCACTCTTCTTCACGCCGTAGTGAGTGACATATTGTGAGATCTCCCTGTGTCTGTGCAGAAATAGTGAAGTAGCAGACGGATTATTGTTGGATCTGTCAGAATATCACAGACCTGTGCCTGCCCACGTGCCCATGAGCAAGGTCACCCCAGCAGAGATCATAGAAGAAGAATCAAACTGTGCAAACACAACACCAGACATAAAAACACAGAACACGTGTGTGAGCTGCAGAGGAAAACGACTCTGGACCCGTGTGATGTTTTTGAGTTTGTGCGTTTGATTTGACCTGATCCTGACCCGAGCCGACGCCAGAGCAGTGACCCGGTTGTGACCCGGAGCGTCTGCGAGCGCTCGGTTTAAAGGGGACGCGTCTCGGCTCACGTGTTCACGTGTGTTCGGGTCAGGAGTTCACGCTCCGTCCCTTTAAGTGCGTCCCACAGAGTGAAGCTGCTGTGGGATTGTGGGTCTTGGATCAGAATGGTGTGTGTTCTGTGTTCACACTCACAGCAGGACGACTCGGACACACTCACCGGGTTTGTCTTATGACTCACCTCTGACCTCATGTGTTTCATAACGTGTGGTCGGTGTGTGTGTGTGTGTGTGTGTGTGTGAGAACGACTCTGATGATTCACACATTTTGACTTGAGTTGGTTAAACCTGCTGTAAATATAAATTATAGTTTTACACCAACTAAGAAGTAGTTTGTAAAAAAAAGTGTGCTGATATTACACAGGTCTGTACACACAGGTCTGTACACACAGGACTGTACACACAGGACTGTACACACAGGTCTGTACACACAGGTCTGTACACACAGGACTGTACACACAGGACTGTACACACAGGTCTGTACACACAGGTCTGTACACACAGGACTGTACACACAGGACTGTACACACAGGTCTGTACACACATACGTTTGTGGCGTGTTTGAGGCGTGTTTGAGGCGTGTTTGAGGCGTTTGTGGCGTGTTTGAGGCGTGTTTGAGGTGTGTTTGTGGCGTGTTTGTGGCGTGTTTGAGGCGTGTTTGTGGCGTGTTTGTGGCGTGTTTGAGGCGTTTGTGGTGTGTTTGTGGCGTGTTTGAGGCGTGTTTGAGGCGTGTTTGTGGCATGTTTGTGGCGTGTTTGTGGCGTGTTTGAGGCGTGTTTGAGGCGTGTTTGTGGCGTGTTTGTGGCGTGTTTGAGGCGTGTTTGTGGCGTGTTTGAGGCATGTTTGTGGCGTGTTTGAGGCGTGTTTGAGGCGTTTGTGGCGTGTTTGAGGCGTGTTTGAGGCGTGTTTGTGGCGTGTTTGTGGCGTGTTTGAGGCGTGTTTGTGGCGTGTTTGTGGCGTGTTTGTGGCGTGTTTGAGGCGTGTTTGTGGCGTGTTTGAGGCGTGTTTGTGGCGTGTTTGAGGCGTGTTTGTGGCGTGTTTGAGGCGTGTTTGTGACGTTTTTGAGGTGTGTTTGTGGCGTGTTTGTGGCGTGTTTGACGCATGTTTGAGGCGTGTTTGTGGCGCGTTTGTGGCGTGTTTGTGGCGTGTTTGTGGCCTTTGTGGCGTGTTTGTGCCGTGGTCAGTCCATGTGGTCAGTTTATGTCCAGACACATCGTGGCGTCCAGAGACACTGTAGTGACAGTTTTCTCTGAGCTGGTCTGGTGTTTTTTGGTCCCGTTTCATTTTTATTTGATTCAGTTCTTCTCAGAGTCTCGGGGTAAATGACGAGTAAAACTGAGGGAAACTTGAAGGTTCAGCTCTGATGGTTAAACCACATTTCATTAAGAAAATGTCACATTTGGTTTGCACTTTCCTTCACTGAGGGTCAGGCCGGGGTCTGCGGGGCGGGAGGTGAACTGTGCCTCATTTAGAAAAGTTTGAGGTTTGATAAATAATAGAACAGTAAAGACTTTTTTACTCTTAGAAACTGAAACTCACCTCAGTCAGTTTGGTCTGGACCTGCTGCTGTTGCATTTTATAATTTTTAAGGTAATTATGAGCATATTTAAATGTGTGGACAGATACATGAGAGTGAGCGAAGCACGGAGCTCTGGAGCCGTGAGCAGAGCGGGCCGTGAGCAGAGCGGGCCGTGAGCAGAGTGAGCCTCCATCATGATCCTGTCGACTTCCGAAAAGAGAAGGCCAAATTTAAGTAGGATTTATGGCCCGGGTCCCTGGGATGAGGCTGGAAATGGATCATCATGGAGGACACAAATGGAGTGTGTCGCTGCTCCTGGGTCAGCAACTCACAGAGTGACCACGGCCCGACACCAGAGAGAGTTCACTCTGCACTAACACCAGAGAGAGTTGAAGTTCTGAGTATTAAACAGACACATTTCACTCGTGCGTCTTGTTCCACTGAACCAAAACCTTTTCCAGGAGCAGTTTGACCCGTCGCACTCCCACAATGCACCTCTCACACATGAGCACCTTTACACACGAGTTAAACCACGAGAGTAAACTGATATTAATGATATAAGCTGATTTAAAAAAGAAACTGAGCCTCTTATTTCTATTTAAGTATTTTATTCATTACATTCAAAATCAAACATTATTCACGTGTTTAAGTTTGTACATAACATTTATATCACGACTGACAGAGTTTAGGATGAAATAAAAATGACTTAAACACCTGACTCTAGATAATAATAACACACAAGAAGCATAAGTTTTACAACAAATGGCTCAATATTTAAACAAAAGAAAAACTCAAACCACGACGGTTCATATGAATCGTTCCTGTAATGTTCAAAAAGTCGTGTTTTATACGTCTTTTTTAATACTTTTATTGTGTAGGAGCTTTTTAAGAGTTTAATGTAGAGAGAAGGAGATCGACGAGTCCACGACCTGAGACAGGCTCGTCCCGTTCGCCGCGGACGCTTCGGTCTCTGATGTGAGGAGTTTAAGGACGAGGTTCGGACGAGGACGATGCTAAGACCCTCCCACCGAAGACTCTGACCCCGCCCACTCAACCGCCATCCCAGAAAATATTCAAACAGGAATAACAGTTCAGACACAGTGAGGCCCAGGTGTGCTCGGGTCTGTACCTGCTCTGAGGGCGGAGTTATTAGCCACATGTCGACAGTGGGCGGGGCCAGATCGAGAGGCATTTTCTACATAGTGTTTACAATATTGTGTGAGTTTTGCATCTAATACTGGTTTTGTGGAATTTCTATTAATAAAAACCTTAAAAAATATCAAATCAACAGAGAAATTGTGTTGAAAGTGTCGTGATGGAACAGAATAATATCACAAAGATTAGGTCAAAGAGATAAATAACAGTTCAGAACGACACAAGTAAAGATTCAGGATGAAGAACGACATAACACTCGACACGTCTGTGCAGATGAACAGGCACAAAGAGACGTCTGGGACATGTGCAGACAAACACTTTTAGACAAATAGAAGAGACGACGCCGTGACACCAGCAGCTCCTGAACGCTCCACCGTGAAGCAAAACGTCTGAATAAAAGTTGTGTATTTTGTGGCAGTGGAGCAGCGACTCAGACGAGAGGGTTTATTCATCAAAAGAGCAAAAGTGAAACAGCGAAAACTCCAGGACAAACCGGCGTCTGAGACAGGAGAGACTGAACATGTGAAGAGGATCAGGAGGCGAACACCAGGCTCAGGTTTATGATTTATCCACATTATAAACTACAGGACATTTAGCATTAGCATCATGGCTACGTGCACGATGTGATTAAAGGCTGATGCTTCACTGCTCTGTTGTGTTCACAGCTTCTAAAACACATCAGGACACAGCAAACAGCAGCTCTGTTCAAACTGTTGGACGTAAAACATCATCATTATTAAACGACTGTGGTAAAGACCAAAGGGGCACAAAGACACAGGAAAAAAGAACAGAGTTTATTTCTAGAGATGGGAAATTAAATTAAATGAAGGTCGTCATAACAGACAGTCGGGGGCGGTGTCGTAGGAGCAGGTCGTGGGTCACTGGGTCGGAGGCTGGGGTGTTCGTACCGGACGTGGAGAGCTGGGTCAGAGACGGAGGCGCGGGATATTTCCAAGGCGTGGAATCTCGGTGGATGGACGAGCGAGTAAACCTGAGCACGACATGAAGACGACGCGACGATCTGCCCTGAGTGTTGGGTCCTTCTCGACTCACAGGTGGAGGCTCGATCGCAGAGGCAGGTGTGTGGAGGTGGTGTCAGAGGCTCCACCCAGATTCAGGCTCAAACACAGAAGAGAGGAAAACAGCACAGGACACACAAAAAAAACAGATCCTGAGGACACTTAAACGCACCATGAGCCTCATTCACACGTGTCTCATCCAACGTCTCAGAATCTCACATCTCTGAGTTTTTCTGAGTTTAAACAGCTTCATCTGAAACTTCTGCTCCTTTTTTCACATTTTCACATTTCACTTCAGTACATTTGAGAGCAGTGTCTGTACTTTCTACTCCACTACAGTTTTAAACTAGACTGAAAAGTAAAAGTATTTGTTATTCTAGTGTGAGACCTGAAAAGGCTGAGGTTTATTTATTTCACTCAGAATATGAACAAAAAAAAAACGATGGATGAACGAAAAAATGATGGATTCATTTGTTTCTGTTGAACAAAATTCTGCTCAAATCTTTATCAAAATCACCACATTTGAAGCTTCATTAGATTCACAATTTGAGTAAAATACTTTTACTTTGTACTCTTTAAGTACACTTTTAAATGGATACTTTAATACTTTTACTTCAGTAAATTTTTTCATGTGATACTTTTACTTTTACCATTTTTAGCTCCAGTATCTTTTACTTTTACTTAAATAATAAAACTGATTAGTTTTTCCACCTTTGGAGACACAAACCCTCAGTGTGTCCTCTGTGTCCTCTGTGTCCTCTGTGTCCTCTGTGTCCTCTGTGTCTGTGTCCTCTGTGTCTGTGTCCTCTGTGTCCTCTCTGTCCTCAGACTCTGTGTCCTCTGTGTCCTCTGTGTCCTCTGTGTCCTCTGTGTCTGTGTCCTCAGACTCTGTGTCCTCTGTGTCCTCTGTGTCCTCTCTGTCCTCAAACTCTGTGTCCTCTGTGTCCTCTCTGTCCTCTGTGTCCTCTGTGTCTGTGTCCTCAGACTCTGTGTCCTCTGTGTGTCCTGTGTGAATATTCAGACTCTCTCAGTTCATTTTTCATATCGACAAAGACAAAACAAACATGACGTCTCATGTTCGTCCTGTGAGTTGGAGTCACAGAGTCAGGACTCGACACAAGAATCACACACTGATGATTCTAACGACACACTGCTGCACGAGAGACGCACACACTGGAGGCTATTGGACATAATGTCTTGCACAAGGACACACCATCAGGAAGGACACGGTCTGTGGTTAATGGGCGATTCGCTCCACCTCCTGAGTTTTTCTCACCTTTAAGGCTCCAGTCCAATCATTTCCCAGAGTGGTCTTGTTCTGTCTGTAACGTCCAGAGAAGCCGACGACACTTCACTCAGTTTAAAATAGTAAACCTGCAGATGAACACGTCTCACGTTTTTTTACAGTAAAGTGACGACCCCGACAGCCACAGAACAGTACAGTATTATATATATTTATGTAGCAGCAGTTCATCTCCTGATCATCTCTCATATCCTCACAATAAGCTCCTGATCTGACGGCTCCTGTTACGGCTCCACTCACCTGTTTCCACGGTAACAGAGGTGAGAGGCGGAGGTTCGTCTCCACCAGGACTCGGAGTATGGTCCATATCATCACGTCTTCAGATGAGATTTGTTTAATGAGAGTTCACTTCAAAGCCACGGCGTCTCCTGCCCCATCTCACTTTATAACACCGGTCACTTTAATAAGCCACTTTGCACTGTTGTTCTGATGCTGCTATTGTACATATTTTTTCCCTTTAAGTATTTCATTTAATTTTTTTAAGCATATCTTTTTAACTTTGTGCATGCTCTTATTTGTATTTGTATTTATTCAGTGTGTTTATGTTGCACTTTTTCACCGTATCAAGTTCCTAGTTTGTGAACTGTGTTCACAGACTATGGCAATAAAAGTCTTCTGATTCTGATTCTGATCTGTCCCGAGGGCCACTCCAGATGCCCTCCCAGGGGCCGGAGTGGGGCCCCGCAGCCTAATGTGAGTGTGTGTGTGTGTGTGTGTGTGTTTAAGGATTACAGGACAGTTTATGCAGTTTCACAAACAAATGAGAGGAAATGGCTCAGACGTTTTAAACACAGTTCAACTTCTGAGAAAAATGAAGTGATTCAAATCATTTAAATAAAAGTTTATTTGGAGTAAAAACTGGACACAGAGAGACATTTAAACACTCAAGAACATTTTGAATTGATGCAAAATGAAACAGGAGCAGGTCTGATGTGTCTCGTGTCTAAACATCTGCGATCGCTGCAGGATAAATAAATATAACTCTACATTCTGCAGTGACGTGTGTGTCCTGAGGGGACGGGGACACGAGCAGCACCTCAGTGACAAACATGTTCTTCTGTTCAATCTAAAACGTCCAGAGGGACAGAGTCACATCAGGTCCTACGCCCTGCACGTGTGCGGCTCAGGAGGTAGAGCACGGGGTCCATACTTTAAAATAGAGAAGTGTAAATGGAGGAGATGATGTGGAGCAGAGCACACGGCCCTTTATGTCCTCACTGTGCCGTTATGAATTATAAAGTAATTGCCCTGATTATGTGAAGCAGCACATGTTCATCTTATTGTGCTGCTGATGTTACGGCTTCATAAAAGATCATCAAGCTCCAAACACGTCTCCGGCTCTTCACTGCGGCGCTCATCACTTATTCTGCATAAATTTACCATATTACTGCTTTATGTTTAGAGTGAACCAGTCACCAGCTCCAAGTGTGATCTGTGTGAGATGGAAGTGTGTTGCTCATGGACATAAAGACAGTGACTCTGTTAGTGTCATTTTTACTTCATAAACCTTCATAACTGCTCGACGGAACATCCTTTGTTTCTTCAGATTGTTTATTTTAAATCCAAAGGCAAAAGCAGTGGATCCAGACTCACTGAGGACAGGGCCGTGTCTCAGTTCGACGGTTTCACACTTCACCCTCTGTGCACTTATGTTATGTCACTTTCCTCTGTGCACTTATGTTATGTCACTTTCCTCTGTGCACTTATGTTATGTCACTTTCCTCTGTGCACTTATGTTATGTCACGTTCGTTCACGTGGCAACTGTGACGCCGCTGATAATGAGCGACTGTCGACTCATGACCTAAACGTGTAAAATGGACACAGAAATAATGTCAGTTTTACCTTTGATTCTCTGTTATTTCACTGAGTGGAGGTGCCGTCGCTGCAGCTGTTTATTTCTGTTTAGATTATGAGGAATTAACCTTTGAATCTCAATAAACAAAAACAACGTTTGAGGTGATTTTGTCCCAGTTGTAGCTCGTATTACACAACTTTAAGAAAATACCTTGTTTCTCCTGCAGAAGTGACGTGTGGTGCATGATGGGATATAGCAGTGCGTTTCATTCATGGTCGATCTCCATGGAAACGCAGGAAACGCGGGGCACATTCGTCGGCCTCGTTTTTCAGGTGAAATAGGACAAACCTTGTCGCTCCGGACGTGACGTAAGTGTTTTTCAAATTTCAACAAAGTGTGAAACCGACGAATTGGTCCACGGACACAGACTGTTTCCTATTGGCCTTTCTTCTCTGTGGGCGGGGCTTAAATAGATGAGGTTTTGATTGGTCTGTCCAATCAGGTCCGTGCCCTACAGCGTTTCCTGGTCGTTGTTAGATCGACTCGTTCAGGATCGATTGCTCAGGTCTGGACGTGTTGGATCTTTATCTTTAATGTTTAAACTGTTGAATCTGAGGCTTGAAAATAAACGAGCTGAACGTTTAAAAGAAGAACATTTATTTATTTTGAAACACAGAAAATGTTTGAGCTACAGTTCAGAATAAGTCAGAGTTTAAAGATTCAAAGTGTTTAAAGTGGAACAGACGGTGCTCCACGCCGCGGGCTCAGTGTCAATGACCTCGTGTTCTGTGGTTTACAGTCGAGGTTTTACCTGACGCCTCTGTTCACGTCCGGCGTCTCGCTCCTCGCTCCTCGCTCCTCGCTCCTCGCTCCTCGCTCCTCGCTCCTCGCTCCTCGCTCCTCGCCATCAGGGTAAAGTGTATTTGTGTCGTATAATCCACTGTCCCTGCGATTTCCACTCCAGCTCCAGCGCCAGACTTTTCATGCATAACAATGAGCGCTCTGTTCCCACCCGCTCCCTCCTCCCTCCCTCCTCTCTCCCTCTCCCTCCTCTCTCCCTCCTCTCTCTCTCCCCTCTCCCTCCTCTCTCCCTCCTCTCCCCTCCTCTCCCCTCCTCTCTCCCTCCTCTCTCCCTCCTCTCTCCCTCCTCTCCCCTCCTCTCTCCCTCCTCTCTCCCTCCTCTCTCCCTCTCCCTCCTCTCCCTCCTCTCCTCCTCCTCCCTCCCTCCTCTCTCTCCCCTCTCTCCCTTCTCTCTCTCCTATCTCCCTCCTCTCTCCCTCTCCTCTCTCCCTCCTCTCCCTCCTCTCTCCCTCCTCTCTCCCTCCTCTCTCCCTCTCCCTCCTCTCCCTCCTCTCTCCCTCCTCTCTCCCTCTCCCTCCTCTCTCCCTCCTCTCCTCCTCCTCTCTTCTTTCTCTCCTCTGGCTCTTTCACTCTACACATATTCAAATGTGCCGCTCTGAGCAGAAGACTTAAAGAAGGACGTGGGAATGTGAGAGGAGACCAAAGTGTGTGAGGGAACGAGGAAGCGGCGGGGAGCCCCAGCCGCCGAGCCCCGGCCGCCGAGCCCCGGCCGCCGAGCCCCGGCCGCCGAGCCCCGGCCACCGAGCCCCCATTTAAATGTAATCTTTGTGTGAAATACGGCAGAATGTTTTCCTTGTGGACTGAGGCCTCGTGTGAAAGGCTCCGGCTGCAGGATTCTGTGACTCTACGTTTGACTCCGGGGGTCGGGCCCCGGGGGTCGCCTTGGCCCGTCGCTCGACACTTCGGGAGCGTTTTAAGACACTTGGCGATGGAGTTGTTCAGATTGCAGTGAGTTTCAAACGTCTCAGATCGGCGATGGTGAACTTGTTGGAAAATGGAGGCCAAATCTTAGATCTGCAAAATTTATAGAAACTGGAGTAAGACTCTGCAACAGTCAAAGTGAAATGAATGAAGAGCCGGAGTCTGCGGAGGAAAGTTCTTCTTCTGCTGCCTGTTAATCTCTGTGGACCTGACATTTGAAAGCCCCCGCCCGTCTCCCCCACCCGTCTCCCCCGCCCGTCTCCCCCTCCCCACCTCACGGCGCTGATGTGAAAATCCCACTGAATAGACTCCGTTCTCCTTGACTCTAAATCCCTTTAGAAACCCACTAGGACAATGATTTCTGTGTGCTGAAACTCACCTTGAACAAACGAGCGGCTGTAACGGCTGTAATTCTGCGGTGGGCGGGGCTTGGCCCGTGGCGTGCAGGTGATTTCGGAGGGGGGCACTCTACCCCCGACAGAACCAGCTCAGGGATTTGGCTCCACTTTATATGGGCGCTCCAACATGTCCTTTATGAGAAAGTGGAGGGCAGCGATATGTTTAACTTTGAAAAATACAGATATGACATTGGGCTGTGAGCGGCGGCGTGATCTGTGCCGATCCTCATTAGCTAAACGCCAATTAGCAAAGGTGGCAACAAGCTGGAACATTTCAGATGAGGAGAAGCCTTTGGGGTTTTAGGGTCATCATAAAGAACGTCCAGGTACGACCAGCGCTCGACTGAACGAACGTCAGGTTTATAGACGATGAAAACACAAAACAACCAAAGGACAAACTGTTACATAATATATAAATGTACTTTTGTTCTGTGTTTCTTGTCTCTTCCTTTCTCTGGTCTCGCTTTGAGCCTGTGATATTAATTTTCTCCACCAGGACGAGCCGGATCGTTCTGGGCTGTGGGCGACTGTCTGAGTCCAGCAGATCTGTGCAGACGCTTCTGTCTCACTGTGTCCTGTTTGTGCTTAAATGTGTTTATATAAATGGACATAGCTAACCTGCTAGCCACAACTCCAAACAGGAAGTGATTATGGCCGCACTTCCTGTCCTCTCTCTGTCTCTTCAGACTCATTCTGGTCTTAAATGTTCGTATTAACCCTCTACATGATCCTGGGGTTATTTTGAGTTTGGGGTTTTTTTATTAAATTTTTTGTTTTTTTATTTTTACTATAATTTTTTTTTCTAAATTTTTTTTAGTTATTTTGTGGGTTTTTTTCCTTTTTTGAGTTGTTTTTTTTTGTCATTTTGAGTACATTTTTTGTTTTGTTTTTTTAGTTATTTAGTTATTTTTTGTTACTTTTAGTTTTTTATTTATTTATTTTTTTTTAGTCACTGAGGGTTTTTTTTGTCTTGTTTTTTTTTATTTGTTTTTTTTTTATTTTTTTTATTTTTTTGGTTGGTTGGTTATTTTGAGTTATTTATTTATTTAATCTGTCCCCTCTCTCTGTCTCTGTCTCTTCAGACTCATTCTGGTCTTAAATGTTCGTATTAACCCTCTACATGATCCTGGGGTTTTTATTTCACTATTGTGTCTGTAAATCAAGATCTGAACATTAATAACAGACAAATCAGGTCCTTCTGTCCTCGACGTCGCTCCTGTTAGCGTTAGCATTAGCGTTAGCAACAGGTTTGATTGACAACACTCCCCGCTAAACCAGCGGTGTGGGCGGGAAGGGGCGTTCAAAGCCTTGCTCCTGATTGGCTCTTTCGTTGCTATGACACTCAGGCAGAATTCCACATATTGAACTTTGCTAAAATGAGCCTTATCTTATCTTAAACCTGCTCTGGCCTCGATGAGCTTCATTTGGCGCCGCGGTGACGTCACGCTCAGTCACTTCTTCAGTCTTGAGCAGGACGCAGGGACCAGACTGATTAAAACACTGAAATAACTCACATTTGAGACATTTCGGTTTGTATCCACGGTAACGGCATCAACCAACGAGGATCCGTGTGCGGGTGTCACTTATTCAGACGGATGTTTTTATTGAACAGATGAAACTAAGAAATGCAGGAGTCTAAATATTTCAAACATACAATTATGCATTAAATGTGCTCGTTTTGTGTGGGAGCTCCATCTGCTCGGCCTGATGAGTCTGACGGAGCCAAACGTCTCAGTATAAATCTGTAAACACCGGAGTCACTGAGGCCGTTTTGCCTTTTTCATAGTTTCAAACGTGCGTCTGCGTCTGCGGCTCCGCCCTCGGGTCTGATGGAACGCTCCAAAGTGGACGACAATATTAGTTTTCTGTGCCAATACAAATGCAATATTGGGAAACCAAATTGAGAATGAACTTTGTGCAGAACTCCGCAGATAAATAATGCATTTGTAAACATACCATAAGTCACGGGAGCGCGGGAGCATGAAGGCGCCGTGCGGATGGAATTTCAAGTCGTGTGATCAGATTGAGGCGGCGCTGCAGATATGAGGCCGTGGCGTCTATAGGCTCTGCTCAGATCTGATGTTTAGGAGCTGCAGCTCCACGAGGACGACCCAGGACAAGTGTCCAGGGCCACAGGCGTCTGTCCTCGGGTCAGAGGAATAAAACCACAGACTGTTTTTATAAATGGACAGAGCTCACCTGAAGTGATCGTGGACGCACTTCCAGCTCCATCGACTCATCTGGGTTTGCATGTTCTTTGGGTTGATTTCTGGTTTGTGTAAATACATAAGTGGCTCAGTTGGTAGAGCGTCTGTCCACTGATCTGAAGATTAACAGTTCAAATCCTGCTCTGGACATAAACGTCATTAGTGAAGTGTTCAAATCCACAGATGAATCCATGAGCTGAAGGTAGAAAAGCCCTGTATGAAAACGTGACCTTTTACCAAACAAACTCGTGTCGGTTTCTATCGTCTCTGTGTCTGTTTTGTGTGAATAAATAACTCATTTCTTCCGTCGTTGTTGTGGTGCTGACTTGGCCGTGTCCTCCGTGGCGCCTCTCCAGTGTATTCAGATTTTGCCGGCTGACTGGTCTTTCCAATAATCTGGCGTGGGGCAGCGGTAAATAAACGTACACACAGTGATCTCGGAGGAGGCCCCACTCCTCCTGAGGCTTGAAGATGATATCAACTTTGATTTGATTTTCCAATTGACATCGATGTGATCCTGGCATTTCAGCTGTAGCCGTCTGTCTGACATTTTCTCACAGTCGAGACCAGAGGAGGAGGAGGAGGAGGAGGAGGAGGAGGAGGAGGAGGAGGAGGAGGAGGAGGAGGAGGAGGAGGAGGAGGAGGAATGCTAATCAGTCCTGTCCAATAGAAGGTTCAGACTCACTGAAGATCTGCAGATTTACTCACCAAAAGACACAGATTGTTCTACTGTCCCAAGTACAAACTCCCCAAACCTCTGATCTGTGCCTGGTCAAATGTCTTACACCTTTTAAATCAGAGGAAATGTGCATCAAGTCTCACAAACAGCTCCACCAGCTCCACCAACGTCCAACACGAGGTCGTAGGTCGTCCTCATCACCTGCAGCTGAAACCACAAGTTTAAGCCATAAAAAAGAGACATGCCCTTTTTTTCTCACTGTCAGACGTGAAATCAGACAAAACTTTTCCTGTTTTAGGTCAGTTGTGGTTGTGGGTTCACCCGACTCCACACACCTGACTCCACACACCTGACTCCACACACCTGACTCCACACACCTGACTCACCTGACTCTCACCTGGCAGGACGACAGGTGAGTTTGAGGAGAGACACTTGTTTCCTTCACTCTGTCTCACTCTTGGTTCACTTTTATTAATTGGATGTTCTGGTCTGACCTTCTTCTTCTTCTCTGAGCACAGCCCCGTCTGCTCCTCTTATATAAACAAAGGCACCGCCCCCTTTTCGTGTAATCAGCCAATCACAGCAGTGAAGAAATATACATTGATAATTAGACCTCAGTGTCTCACAGAACTGGACACGTCCCCCAGATAAACACACGGACAATGAGCGGAAAAGTTCACACTGCAGAGTCACAATTCAGAGACGAACTAATGCTCTACACTGGAACACCTTTTATATTAAAGGCTTTGTGTCTTTTTAACACATGGTCTTGGTCGCCCCTCCCCCTCGCGGTCGCCCCTCCCCCTCGTGGTCGCCCCTCCCCCTCGCGGTCGCCCCTCCCCCTCGGCGGAGCATTCACCTGTTGAATGTCACAGAAACAAAGTGAAGACAGAAGTGATTCAACGAGCATCAGGAGAGTCAGGGTCTTGTGTTGTTGTGTCATTGTGTTTTTGTGTCGTTGTGTTTTTGTGTTGTGTTTTTGTTCTCACTTATGCATCATGTAAACTCTGGAGACGACACTTATTTTGATAAAATATGTCAGAATTTCTGAAATTAAACTGTGATCATCACCAAATATGAAATGTATTTAAACGTCTGAGTTTGAAGAAAGTCATGAAAAATTATCACAAAAAAATAAATCCTTCTTTCTTTATTGTGGCATTTAGCAAATAGAAATGATTTTGTTAATCCTAATGAACCTAAAACAGGAAAGGTTTAGTCTTTTCTCTCTCTTCCCTCTCTTCTCTCTCTTCCCTCTCTTCCCTCTCTTCTCTCTCTTCTCTCTCTTCTCTCTCTTCTCTCTCTCCCCTCTCTTCTCTCTCTTCTCTCTCTCTGTAGTCATGTTAGTGCCTCGTGTTGTAATGTGAGTGTGGCTGATGTAAATGAATGAGCCTCATGTGTAACTACAGCAGAGTGTGTGTGTGTGTGTGTGGGGGGGGGGGGGGTTGTTACCGTGGCAGCTCCATAACTCACAGATTCCACAGTGGGGCTCGTGTTGTGCTTCTGTTACAAACATGACAAATAACTAAGTGGTGGCGCTAATTGTCCCAAGAGACGAACATGAGCTCGAGCTGTGAGATAATTATCACCCAAAGGGAGAAGGAAGGAGCGCGCACGAGCAGGAGGAGCGCGCACGAGCAGGAGGAGCGCGCACGAGCAGGAGGAGCGCGCACGAGCAGGAGGAGCGCGCACGAGCAGGAGGAGCGCGCACGAGCAGGAGGAGCGTGCACAAGTGTGAAACAGGAAAGTGCGTCTGAAGAAACACTCTTCTTTCTTCAAACATGTGCACGTTCTCCCAGATTTGTGCATGAGACTTAAGGAGTGTGCACGAGTCTGAGAAAAGTGCACGAGTCTGAGAAAAGTGCACGAGTCTGAGAAAAGTGCACGAGTCTGAGAAAAGTGCACGAGTCTGAGTCTAATTTTGTGCTTGACATAAAATAATTTTTCATTCATTTTTCTTTTCAACTTTTCAAAAACGTAAATATTTTAAGTTTAAGGCTAACAGCTACGTGCTAAAGGCTACATGCTAACAGCTAAAGGCTACATGCTAACAGCTACATGCTAAAGGCTGTGTGCTAACAGCTACGTGCTAAAGGCTGTGTGCTAACAGCTACGTGCTAACAGCTACGTTCATATTACGTTCTTCTTGCTGGAAAGTTTACAAAAAACGAACAGGAAACTTGGACAAAAGTCTCAGTGTGAAGCTCCACAGTGAAGTTTTATATTTTATAAACATAAAGTTTATATAAAGTGACACAAAGTGATTTTTGTGCCGTTCAAACTCACGGCTCATCACAGATTATAATAATTTATATTAATAATGACACAGAGTAAAGAGTCTGGAGTAAAAATAACACGGAACTGAACTCACTGGAATGTGTTTGGTTTAGTTTAGGTCATGTATCGTAGTGTGTGTGTGAGTGTGTGTGTGTTTTGTGTGGGTGTGTGTGTGTGTGTGTGTTTTGTGTTGACTTTCACCTTAAACTCTTTGTTCAGAGGAGATTGTCTTAAATGTGATACAGAAATAACTCGTATCTCACATTTTGATGATGTATTTTCTCTGTTTTGTGTCTTGACCTTGAGCCGTTCTGGCTCGTTGCCCTTGAGCCGTTCTGGCTCGTTGTTCTTGAGCCGTGTTTCCGCTGCCGTCGACTGACACTGTTCTGTTTCATATGAAATTTTAATCGTCCAATCTTCCGCTGGATGCAGCTGGAATGGGCTGAGTGATTGGATAACCTTCACCCCATGAATTATGCATTCAGAAAATTACAACAGAAGTGACAGAGACTGTGGCTCCTCCTCAGCTGTTCTCTCCTTGTGTTCTCCTCAGCTGTTCTCCTGCTGTTCTCCTGCTGTTCTCCTGCTGTTCTCCTGCTGTTCTCCTGCTGTTCTCCTGTTGTTGTCATTGGTTGTCGTGGAAAGTCTCTTGTTGCAGATTCATAGCCACAGTTCATCAGTCTGCCCCAGGGCAGCTGTGTCACGATTTTAAGTTAATTATATTTATTTATTTTTAAACCCACATATTTATTTTATTTACTCTGTGACAAACATGTCAAAGTGAAACCTCCAGCCCTGGTCCTGAGTTTGATTTCATTTTAAATTATTTTACAGAGTAAATCCTGTGAACTTCTTTTTCCTCGTCTCTTTTTTGTCTCATCGTCGTTTGTTTTTGTGACTTAAGTGTTATTTTTAAGATGAGTTCGAGTGAGACTGGGACGTTTCCTTTGTGGCTGTAAATGCGTCGAGCGAGGGCCGGGGCCCCTCAAAGGGACGGCGGAGTGGGCCTCGCTCGGCGGGGGCCCTCGGCTAAAGAAAACACTACATTCACACATTATATTTACACACACACCACAGAGACACTTTTCACACATCAGGCAGTCGGCCGGAAAACCGGAGCTGACCAGAGCCGGAAAAACAACACGAGGACGCTCCAATGTCACCGGGAACAAACACCAGCAGGTAATTACACAGCTAGCACCGCTAACTGTGCTAACTGTGCTAACTGTGCTAACTGTGCTAACTGTGCTAACTGTGCTAACTGTGCTAACTGTGCTAACTGTGCTAACACTGATCACTGACATTTACCTCATCATCATTTACTCCAGAACATCATCTAAAGACACAACAGTTTACAACATCACAGCTCCATCTGTTTCTCTGTGGACGTCAGGACGATTCTGGATCAAACAAACTCACGATTTATTATCAGCAGTAAAACTGGTTTAATGCAGCGTCTACAGGTGATAAAATGTGATATAATGTAATGTGATAAAATGTGATGTAATGCTTCTAAAAAAAGTTCTACAGTTGAAAAATGTGCTTCCTAAAACACTGACACACTGGGTGATCATGTGATTTTACAGATTATTATGTCATGATATTCTGGGTTTTAGGGGAGGTGAAAAAATTGATTCTTAAAAGGATCAAGGTCCTGTCTTATTGATTTTAGATTCCAAATTTTCAAAAAATCAATTTAAAATGATGTTAATAACAGCCACAGTAAAATGTCTCTTTAAATTCACCTGTGTGGAGTTTACACGTTTCTGTTTGTCATTAAACTGAGAATAAACTGAGAATAAACTGAGAATAAACTGAGAATAAACTGAGAATAAACTGAGAATAAACTGAGAATAAACTGAGAATAAACTGAGAGTATCTCTGTTGTGTTAAATGAGTTTAAAACATGCTGTGTCATAAGTTCATTTAACAGTCACATTTTTATACAGCACTTTTAGTTTATGTAGTTTATTTGACAGTCGACATTAATCAACATTTCTGTAAATGAACCAGATTTAACCAGAAAGTCTTTTTTTCATCTGTCGTCCTTGGAATGTAACAATAAACATTATGTAATATATTTTTATATTTATTATATTTATTTATGTGAAATAAAATCAACAGCTCAGGTGAACACAGACAATAAAAGACATTACACACACTGTACATGACACACACACACACAGAAGAACACACACTGTACATGACACA
The DNA here is from genome assembly GCF_009829125.3 of Periophthalmus magnuspinnatus. NCBI lineage: Eukaryota > Metazoa > Chordata > Actinopteri > Gobiiformes > Gobiidae > Periophthalmus > Periophthalmus magnuspinnatus. Next base: position 32,391,859 of record NC_047140.1, read on the forward strand.
CACACACACAGAAGAACACACACTGTACATGACACACACACTACACACACTCGTGGTCACAGGTTTGATGAGTTTTTGTCCGGTTCTTCACAGTTCGTTTGTGCGTCTGTCTCTGATGTTACTGGTTGTTCCAGGAGTTTCACTCCTGAGGCTCAAAGGGAAAAGGCACTTTGGCCAAACCTCAGGAGAACAGTCCCCACGGGCTGCACCTCGAGTGAGGCGGAGTGAGGCGGAGTGAGGTGGAGTGAGGCGGAGTGAGGCGGAGTGAGGCGGCGTGAGGCGGAGTGAGGCGGAGTGAGGTGGAGTGTGTGGACCTGGTGCAGATGAACTGAGGAGACGACTGGACAATTGTGTCAAACAAAGATTTAAAAACTTGATGAGGTTTTCCCTCCTCAGACTCAGCGGGAAAGAAACTTTCAAAGGAAACTTTGAAGCCTCGTGTGGAGGAACAAAGAGGAGCAAACACTGAGCTCCACCCACAGCTCCACCCACAGCTCCACCTCAGAGCGGCTCCTTCTGAGGCACAAAGAGCCGGAATCGTGCAAATCTGATGCAGAACGATTCCAGGTCTTATTAAACTTAAACAGGTCACAGTTGCCCCAGAAAAACTGACAGTGTTTGAATTTATATAAAGTGATTCTGTCGTTACCTGAGGATAAATAACATAAATCATTTTATTTATTTTTTGCATAAAGTAAATAAATGCTGTTGTGAGTCTCTGGTATCGGTTCACATCGGGAATCAGCAGAGACTTAAATCTTCAGTAACAGAATCTGTTTCACAAAGGAACAAACTGCATCCAGAATAAAATATGACTTTATAAATGATTTTAGAAACGACTTTGACACAGTTTGTGCTGATCATGTCTTTTATTCTTTATTCTTATAATAAACATCTGAACATAAACAAACTTTTAATAATTGTCATTTTACCATCCATCCATCCATCCATCCATCCATGTTCTTCCTCTTATCCGGGGCCGGGTCGCGGGGGCATCAGTCTAAGCAGGAACTCCCAGACTTCCCTCACCCCAGACACGTCCTCCAGCTCCTCTGGTGGGACCCCAAGGCGTTCCCAGGCCAGAGAGACATAGTCCCTCCAGCGTGTCCTGGGTCTTCCCCGGGGCCTCCTCCCAGTGGGACATGCCCAGAACACCTCCCTAGGGAGGCGTCCAGGAGGCATCCTGAGCAGATGCCCGAGCCTCCACGTTGAGAGGAGCAGCGGCTCTACTCCGAGCTCCTCCCGTGTGACCGAGCTCCTCACCCTATCCCTAAGGGTGCGCCCAGCCACTCTGTGGAGGAAACCCATTTCAGCCGCTTGTATCCGCGATCTTGTCCTTTCGGTCATTACCCAGAGCTCATGACCATAGGTGAGGTGAACGTAGATTGAGGTAAATCAAGAGCTTCGCCTTTGGGCTCAGCTCCTTCTTCACCACAACGGACCGATACAGCGACCGCATCACTGCAGACGCTGATCCAACTGTCAATCTCACGCTCCATCCTTCCCTCACTCGTGAACAAAACCCCGAGATACTTGATACATGGCCTCAGATTTGGAGGAACTGATTCTCATCCCAGACACTTCACACTCGGCTGCAAACCGCCTCAGTGCTGCAGGTCCTGACTCGAAGAAGCATCAGGACAAACATCATCTGCAAACAGCAGAGATGAGATCATGTGGTCTCTAAACCAGACCCCCTTCGGCCCCTGAACCAGGCCCCCTCCGGCCCCTGGCTGCACCTGGAAATTCTGTCCATAAACATAATTAACAGAACCGGTGACAAAGGGCAGCCCTGAGTCCAACATGCACTGGGAACAGGTCTGACTCACTGCAGAGACACAGCTCCTGCTCCGGTCATACAGGGACCGGACAGCCCTTAGCAAAGGGCCCCAGACCCCATACTCCCAGAGCACCCCCCAAAGGACACCACGAGGGACACGGTCGAATGCCTTCTCCAAATCCACAAAACACATGTGGACTGGTTGGGCAAACTCCCATGAGCCTCGAGGACCCGATGGAGAGTATAGAGCTGGTCCAGTGTTCCACGACCAGGACGAAAACCACACTGCTCCTCCTGAATCCGAGGTTCGACTATCGGTCGGATTCTCCTCTCCAGTCCCTGGAGTAGACCTTACCGGGAAGGCTGAGGAGTGTGATTCCCCTGTAATTGGAACACACCCTCCGGTCCCCCTTCTTATACAGAGGGACCACCACCCCGGTCTGCCATTCCACAGGTACTGTCCCCGACCGCCACGCGATGCTGCAGAGACGTGTCAGCCAAGACAGTCCCACAACATCCAGAGACTTGAGGTACTCAGGACGGATCTCGTCCACCCCCGGAGCCACCGAGGAGCTTGCCAACTACCTCAGTGACTTCAGCCAGGGTGATGGACGAGTCCGCCTCTGGGTCCCCAGTTTCTGCTTCCTCCTCGGAAGACGTGACAGTGGGATTGAGGAGATCCTCAAAGTATTCTCTCAGCAGCTCTCTCGCAGGGACGCAACCCTCTCGTTCACCGGGGTGAACTCCCACACGCGGCGGCTGAGCTGTGGGGCAATGAGCCCACACCAGCTCGCCGCCGCTCCCCGCGGGCAACGCTAGAGAAATGGAGAGTCCAGCCCCTCTCGAGGAGTTGGGTTCCAGAGCCCAAGCTGTGCGTGGAGGTGAGGCCGACTATATCTAGCCGGTAACACTCAACCTCCCGCACAAGCTCAGGGTCCTCCCCCCCAGCGAGGTGACATTCCACGTCCCCAGAGCCAGTCTCCATGTCCAGAGATCCGGTTGTTGAGGTCCCCGCCTTCGACTGCCGCCCAGATCTCTCTGGGCGGCAGAGATGTTTTTTGTTTTATTTTCTATTGAGTCTGAACCCTGCTCCAGAGGCTCAGGATGAAAAACACAAGATCATCATCAACAAAGAAATAAATCTGAAGCTAAACTAAACCAAACAGCACAAACCCATGAAACTGACCTCCGCTATGTCTGGGACCATCCTGCAGGACCTACACAGACCCTCCTACAGTGACCTGTCCTACAGTGACCTGTCCTACAGAGGATTTGTCGTTTGGATCATTTCAGTCCTGGAGTTGTCTCTTATCTCGACTGAACTAAAGGTAAAAGGAGCTGTTCACTTGAAAACTCCCACTTGATGACATCACAAGGTGGAACGTCACATTTAGAGCTTTGTAGATGTAACAGACTGATCATAAAGTGTTAAAGGTGTGTGAATGAAACAAAACACAACTCCAGGTCTGTTTCTGAGGCTGGATTAAAGTTCATGATTCTCACTTTACACTCACAGTCAAATTAAATTCATTAAAATAATAAAGAGATACATTTATTTTATTCACAAAGTCTGAATAACAAAAACGACAGAGTGGGCCGAGCGCTGGATTCGTCCTGATTCTCACGGTGCGTCTCCTCCGACCGGACGGAGATAATGTTCTTCTTGTTATTTATTGATGAGACGTTAGAAGCAGCGTTTGGCTTTTTGAGACTCAGAGCTGAGAGGCTGAAGACGGAGTGTGCCTCGCTCTAGACCTGTCCCCCTCCCTCTGCTCCGTCTCTTCTGTGTCTTCTGTGGGCGTGGTCTTACCTGCTCTGACAGAGACACACCTGGACCCAATGTCCCTCGTCTCCTGCAGATTAAGACGCCGGGTTTTTCATCCGCTCCTCTCCAGTTTGTCGTTGATACTTTTGTAGTGTCTCTGTTGTTATTTCCCTGTCCCCTCCCTGTCCCTCTGGCCCCTGTCCCCTCCCTGTCTGTCATTGGCCCTGTCCCCTCCCTGTCCCCTGTCCCGTCCCTGTCCCCTCCCTGCCCCCCCTGTCCCTCTGGCCCCTGTCCCCTCCCTGTCCCCTGTCCCGTCCCTGTCCCCTCCCTGCCCCCCCCGTCCACTCCCTGTCCCCTGTCCCTCTGTCCCCTGTCCCCTGTCCCCTCCCTGTCCCCTGGGCCTGATATTTGCCTCATTTACCTGATTTTTCTCCTGGATCATAAACATTTATTATTTACAGTTTTGTGCTTTTGGTCCTGATTAAACTGAGACATGAACGTCTTCACCTTCAGGACAGTTTGTCTCGTCCTCGTTTGTGCCAAACTCGTCTCAGTGTTTAAAAAGTCATTATTTACCTCAATGAGAAGAATTTACAGCAGAACCTCAGGGGATGTAACGACTGTTGTTCTGAGATATTAAGTCAAAAGTTTAATAAAAAATCCAATTTCCAGCTTTGGCGGATAAATAAATGTTTCCTCAGAGCCATAAGCTGCGTCTCATCTACACGACTCAAAGTGTTTAAGCAGAAAACACGTCCACGGACATCTGAGTCCAGAATCGAGATGATCCAGGGATTTAGGGACATTTAGGGACTAACAGCTAACACCCAGAGCGCCACAGAGCGAGGAGGCTAACGCCCAGAGCGAGGAGGCTAACGGCTAACGCCCAGAGCGCCACAGAGCGCCACAGAGCGAGGAGGCTAACGCCCAGAGCGAGGAGGCTAACGGCTAATGCCCAGAGCGCCACAGAGCAAAGAGGCTAACGGCTAACGCCAGAGCGCCACAGAGCGAGGAGGCTAACGCCCAGAGCGCCACAGAGTGAGGAGGCTAACGGCTAACGCCCAGAGTGTCACAGAGCGAGGAGGCTAACACCCAGAGCGCCACAGAGTGAGGAGGCTAACGGCTAACGCCCAGAGCGCCACAGAGTGAGGAGGCTAACGCCCAGAGCGCCACAGAGTGAGGAGGCTAACGGCTAACGCCCAGAGTGTCACAGAGCGAGGAGGCTAACAGTTTGCCACAGTCCACATGTGTTTTGTGGACCTGGAGAAGACATTCGACCGTGTCCCTCGTGGTGTCCTTTGGGGGGCGCTCTGGGAGTATGGGGTCCAGTCCCTGTGAGACCGGAGCAGGAGCTGTGTCTCTGCAGTGAGTCAGACCTGTTCCTGGTGCATGTTGGACTCAGGGCTGCACTTTGTCACCAGTTCTGTTCATTATATTCATGGACAGAATTTCTAGGCAGAGCCAGGGGCCAGAGGGGGTCCGGTTCAGGGGCCAGAGGGGGTCCGGTTCAGGGGCCGGAGGGGGTCTGGTTTGGGAACCACAGGATCTCATCTCTGCTGTTTGCAGATGATGTTGTCCTGATGCTTCTTCGAGCCAGGACCTGCAGCACTGGGGCGGTTTGAGCTGAGTGTGAAGTGTCTGGGATGAGAATCAGCTCCTCCAAATCTGAGGCCATGGTTCTCCACCGGAAAAAGGTGGTGCCCTCTCAGGGTGGGTGGAGAGTCTCTGCCCCAAGTGGAGGAGTTCAAGTATCTCGGGGTCTTGTTCACGAGTGAGGGAAGGATGGAGCGTGAGATTGACAGGCGGATCGGTGCAGCGTCTGCAGTGATGCGGTCGCTGTATCGGTCCGTTGTGGTAAAGAAGGAGCTGAGCCCAAAGGTGAAGCTCTGGATTTACCTCAGTCTACGTTCACCTCACCTATGGTCATGAGCTTTGGGTAATGACCGAAAGGACAAGATCGCGGATACAAGCGGCTAAAATGGGCTTCCTCCACAGAGTGGCCGGGCGCACCCTTAGGGATAGGGTGAGGAGCTCGGTCACATGGGAGGAGCTCGGAGTAGAGCCGCTGCTCCTCTCAACGTGGAGGCTCGGGCATCTGCTCAGGATGCCTCCTGGACGCCTCCCTAGGGAGGTTCTGGGCATGTCCCACCGGGAGGAGGCCCCGGGGAAGACCCAGGACACGCTGGAGGGACTATGTCTATGTCGCCTTGGGATCCCACCGGAGGAGCTGGAGGACGTGTCTGGGGTGAGGGAAGTCTGGGAGTTCCTGCTTAGACTGATGCCCCCGACCCGGCCCCGGATAAGAGGAAGAACATGGATGGATGGATCTTTAATACTTTTATTCAACTGGAAAACCTCATTATTCATAAAAGCACAGCCTGAATTCTGTAAATAAAATCATTAAAAAACATTAAAAGATCGGTATTGGGAGGAGAACGGTATTGGAACGATATCAGAAATTGCTCTTTTTTAAAAAAAAACAGATCGAGAGCCAAAAGAGCTGGACCAGGACGTCCCCTGACCATCATCATCTGCAACATTGGCCAAGTATGAAGCGTCCAGTCGTCGAGATCGTACTGTCCAGCCCATTGTAGGGAGTATTATACCTCACATGACACAAGGGCGGAGCTGGCGGTTTGTCTCAGGGATTAGATTTGATCAATTTGGAATCAGAATCAAAAGTGAATCAGTTTTTATCGCACATCTCCATCAAAAATACATTTATAAACATGTAAACCTCATCCTCTCAGACTCTGATAAACGGCTCCTTCTACAAATATTTACACGTTGAAGTCGTCCGTCCCCCAAAGAGCCGCTCCGACCCCCGACCCCCGGCTCCAGGAGACGATGCCCTGAACTGCCCCTCCGCTGTGTCCAGATGCAAATCACTCTCCAGAGCAGCAGCATGAAAACATCGAGAAGAGACTGAAAACAGCTCTGCGTCGTTACACATCTTTGCACTTAAGTTAATGCCGTCCGCCGCAGAGAACCACAAATAACAGGCGTATAATGAGACGGAGACGGCGCCGGGTTTGTTTATACAGCCGGAGGACGCCGCCGCACCACCGGCCTCCGCTGCTCCAAATGCCAGCCACTTTTTCCAATAATCTACCGTCTGATTTACACCAGAGCTCAGGTAAACAGGCCGCGGGACGAGGGGGCGGGGCCTGGGACGAGCCAATGGGAGCGAGTGTGTGTGTGTTTGTGTTTGTGTTTGTGTTCATGTGTGTGTGTATTTACTGTTCTGTGTTTAAAAACACAGAACAGTAAATATATTAAATCTGTATTTTCTGGACTATATGTTGCACTTTTTTTCTTCTCATCGTTTGTCCGGAGGTGCAAATGAGAATGTGAATGATGACGGTGGTCACAGGGGTAGATGGTGCAGATTGGCAGCCTCGCTTCTGTCAGTCTGCCCCAGGGCAGCTGTGGCTACAATAGTAGTTTATCATCACCAAGTGAATGAATAATGACAGAAGTGTAAGGCTTTATTATTATTATTATTATTATTATTATTATTATTATTATTATTATTATCATTATTATTATTATTATTATTATCATTATTATTATTATTATTATTATTATCATTATTATTATTATTATTATTATTATTATTATCATTATTATCATTATTATTATTATTATTATTATTTTGATTTATTTAATCCATGGAGACACTTCACTGGAAAAGTTACACAGTGCAGCTTTAATTCACGTCCCATCATTCAAAGTGACAGATGTAAAGTTTCGTGGGAACAGAATCATTCGTCTCCATCAGACGCCGTTTAGACTCACAGAAGATTCACGTCGTTCATTTTGTGTCAAACGTCTTCGTTCTGTTTTCTTTATTTTTGTCTTTTCTGCAGATTCTTTCAGTCGACTCGTTCTCACACTCGGCCCAAATTCAATTACCGCAGCCCCGATAATCCCCGCGCCGTGATTGGTCAGAGCCGTCGTCCATTACCTCAGCACCACAGGGAGCTCAGGGGGGGGGGGGGCCCGCGGGGCCCGACCAGCTGTGTGGCCCCATCCAGGGGCCGCGAGATAACACCCCTCCACCTCAGGCACAGACCACACGACCGTGAGAAGAACAGGACCACCGACCCACAGGACCACCGACCCACAGAACCACTGACCCACAGGACCACCGACCCACAGGACCACCGACCCACAGAACCACTGACCCACAGGACCACCGACCCACAGGACCACTGACCCACAGGACCACCGACCCACAGAACCACCGACCCACAGAACCACCGACCCACAGGACCACTGACCCACAGGACCACCGACCCACAGGACCACCGACCCACAGGACCACCGACCCACAGGACCACTGACCCACAGGACCACCGACCCACAGGGCCACCGACCCACAGGACCACCGACCCACAGAGCCACCGACCCACAGGACCACTGACCCACAGGACCACTGACCCACAGGACCACCGACCCACAGGACCACCGACCCACAGGACCACCGACCCACAGAGCCACCGACCCACAGAGCCACCGACCCACAGAACCACCGACCCACAGGGCCACCGACCCACAGAACCACCGACCCACAGGACCACCGACCCACAGGACCACTGACCCACGTCTGTGTCAGACTGAAGCTGAACAATGAGCTGTGAGTTTAGAGTTCATTCACTTAATCCTCCTCCCCTCTGTCCTCTGTCCTCTTTCCTCCGTCCTCCTTCCTCTGTCCTCTGTCCTCCGTCCTCTTTCCTCCGTCCTCCTTCCTCTGTCCTCCGTCCTCTTTCCTCCGTCCTCCTTCCTCTGTCCTCTGTCCTCTTTCCTCCGTCCTCCGTCCTCTGTCCTCTGTCCTCCGTCCTCTTTCCTCCGTCCTCCTTCCTCTGTCCTCCGTCCTCTTTCCTCCGTCCTCCTTCCTCTGTCCTCTTTCCTCCGTCCTCCGTCCTCTGTCCTCTGTCTTCTGTCCTCCTTCCTCTGTCCTCTTTCCTCCGTCCTCTTTCCTCCGTCCTCCTTCCTCTGTCCTCTTTCCTCCGTCCTCCGTCCTCTGTCCTCTGTCTTCTGTCCTCCATCCTCCGTCCTCTGTCCTCCGTCCTCTGTCCTGCCTCCTCTGTCTTCTGTCCTCTGTCCTCTGTCCTCTGTCCTCTGTCCTCTGTCCTCCGTCCTCTGTCCTCTGTCCTCCGTCCTGCCTCCTCTGTCCTCTGTCCTCTGTCCCGTGTACATGAGCATCTGGGTCGTTCTTTGGCCAAAGCCTCAACAGAATCGTCCACTGACACTGGACAAACGTACTGGGCTTTAGGAGCTGTCTGCGCTCGGGGCCGGTGCTCGGGGCCGGTGCTCGGGGCCGGTGCTCGGGGCCCGGTGCTCGGGGCCCGGCTGAATTCTCCCTTAGACTAATTCCTGTTACACTGTAAAATATATTACTATAGAGTAAAAGTATCTGAGTAGTGTAACTTTATTTAAACGTTACTCAAACAGAAGTACTCGAGTACAGCTGAGTACTCTGATGGAGCGTGGGAATAACTCAATACTACAGTATAATCTGATTTATTCAGTTTCTGTTTAATGTGATGCTGTTTCATTTTTGTCCGACTGAGGCTCAGGATTTATTTTTAATTTGAGCAAAAATAAAAACAGAAGAAAAAATCAATTCATTTGTTTCTGTTGAACAAAATTCAGCTCAAAACTTTGTCCAAATCTGCAGAAAAAACTTTAAATACCTGTTTAAAAATGTACTTATAGAGTAAAAATTCAAGTACATTTTTAAACAGGTATTTTAATAATTTTACTGCATTGTGTCGTGCGTCCTGATTGGCTGTTGGACTGTAGACCATTGTGTCGTGCGTCCTGATTGGCTGTTGGACTGTAGACCATTGTGTCGTGCGTCCTGATTGGCTGTTGGACTGTAGACCATTGTGTCGTGCGTCCTGATTGGCTGTTGGACTGTAGACCATTGTCCATCAGTCTCCTCCGTGCCGTGTCTCCTGTCCAGTACAGAATGTGTTCAGACAAATTTACATAAACGTTGGATCTCAGTGTGACTCTGAAGTGCTGTACGTTTGCGATTTGTTTTCTCCCCGACAAAACCCACAATGTCGATGAAACGTTCTGCACCGACAAAGACGCCTACGAAGGTTTGAACTTTGAGAGAGTTTAAACGAGAGAGAAATGTGAGAAAATGTTAACGCCTGTGTGAGAAAAGTGTATAAAGTGTGTGGTGAGGGGTTTGACAGACAAAAACATAGATTTAGAACGTAAAACCCGCAATAAACGAGGGACTTGTAGAAGTGAAGACGTTTATCTGCTCGTCCAAGCTGCGGCTTGGACGAGCAGCTAAACGTCTTCACTTCTACAATGTTTTGTCCAGTTTTACTACACAAAGATAACACAAAATCTCTTTTTTTGTGACATTTGCGCCTCCCTGTAGCCTCCCTGGAGCCTCCCTGGAGCCTCCCTGGAGCCTCCCTGGAGGATGAGGAGCAGAGGACACGCTGTGGACCTGGACATAAAGAAGCACTCTGGTCTCCTCGAGTGAAGGACACGGCGTTCGACTGAAAACAGAGTTTAAATGTTTATGAGACCAGAGCCTGACATGTGACAGACGCACAGACACACACACACACACACACACACACTCACACACCAGAGCAGTGTCCAGAGGGTCCTCAGTTCTCACTTTACTCCTTTTACCTTTACTTCTTTATCTTTATTCTCTCATTTTGTCATAGTTAAAATAAAATTAAATGTTTTTGGATTAATCAGGATTTATTTTTTTTTAATTAAACATTGTAACTTTAAGCAGAAAAGCCGTGGTGGACGCACTACTCCATTTTGTTACTTAAGTAAAAGTACAAATACAGGGGCAAAAGATTACTCGAGTAAAAGTAAAAGTATCACATGAAAAAATCTACTTAAGTAAAAGTATTTGTTTTCTGTTTAAAGTGCTGAAAGAGTGAAAAGAAAGTATTTTGTAGAGATTTTTATGACTATTAAAGCGTCAAATGTGGTGATTTTGATAAAGAATTTTGGTCATTTTAAGTGATTCAGTCCATCTGTTACAATCTGTTCCACCCTGTGATGTCATCAAGTGGTAGTTTTCACGTTAACTCCTCCCCCTTTTACCTTTAGTTCAGTCGAGATAAGAGACAACTCCAGGAAATGATCCAAATGATTCTATAAATGAAGGTGTGTGGAGTTTAAAAACACAGTGGAGCACTTCCTGTATCACCACATGATGACATCACAAGGTGGAACAGAGTGTTTTCAGTCTAAATCTGCAGAGTTTGTGTTAAACATGTGAGAATGAAACAAACACAACTCCAGGTCTGTGTGTGAGTCGTGTGTGTTTTTAAATTTTAACATTAATGAGTAAAAAGAGAAAGTCACACTCGACCTGCTCTGATTTATGAGGTTTGTTTATTTTTATATTTTTATTTTTTGATTTAAATTTTAAACCAGATCATTTTTGAAAGTAGAAAATGTAAAAGTGCAAAAGTGACTAAATGTTTTTACTGTTTTAAAGTCGGTGCAGTTACTTCAGTAAAAACAAATATGATCAAAGAAAATAATAAAAAATAAAATATAAAATAAAATATAATAAATAAATAATAAAATATAAAATAAAATAATTTAAGTACTGAGGGATAAAAGTACTGAGGATAAAAGTACTGAGGGATAAAAGTACTGAGGATAAAAGTACTGAGGGATAAAAGTACTGAGGATAAAAATACTGAGGGATAAAAGTACTGAGGGATAAAAGTACTGAGGGATAAAAGTACTGAGGATAAAAGTACTGAGGGATAAAAGTACTGAGGGATAAAAGTACTGAGGATAAAAGTACTGAGGATAAAAGTACTGAGGATAAAAGTACTGAGGGATAAAAGTACTGAGGGATAAAAGTACTGAGGGATAAAAGTACTGAGGATAAAAGTACTGAGGGATAAAAGTACTGAGGATAAAAGTACTGAGGGATAAAAGTACTGAGGATAAAAATACTGAGGGATAAAAGTACTGAGGGATAAAAGTACTGAGGGATAAAAGTACTGAGGATAAAAGTACTGAGGGATAAAAGTACTGAGGGATAAAAGTACAGAGGGATAAAAGTACTGAGGGATAAAAGTACAGAGGGATAAAAGTACTGAGGGATAAAAGTACTGAGGGATAAAAGTACTGAGGATAAAATCTTGAGCAGAAACATAAAGTCACAGTTTCATTGAGCTCAGTTTCCAGGTCCAGACGTGTGACACATCTGGACGATGGCGGCGGCGGCGGCGGCGAGAACGTGTTTCTCCAGAGTCGTCCATTCAGCGGGAAACACAGTAACGATGTTTGACACGGTGAGTTTAATCTGCCGCTGAAGCGTCGCTTTGTATCTGCAGTCACACAGACCTGTGCGGACGTATTTACACTGACAAAATGAGATCATACAACGTATAAACGCACGCCACTCGCCACAGGCTCCTCCCACTCGCTAAATATCTGTCTCCTTAACGATGCTGCGATGTCAAGACGGAAGCAGAGCTCATGAACAGAACTGCTGCTCGTAACACGCTACAGGAACAGATCCACCTCAACGTTTAGAACAAAGGGTTAAATCAGCCTAATGAGCTTGAGTCTCTATGGTTCTCATCTCTGTTATAATTTACACATTTTAAATCACAAAATTCATCTAAAACCACGAAAGAAAAGAAACAAATCCACTCACTTCCATGTTAAAAAACTGTGGTGTCCAGTGGAGCTGACGTCGCCGTAAACATCATCACAACAAAGCGCCGCTGTAGCGCCCCCTATGGACAGAGGCACGTCACACTAGAGCAGAGCGTTTTTTTCTTCCATCCAGATGCCCGAGCCTCAGCTGCTCCTCTGGATGTGGAGGAGCAGCGGCTCTACTCCAAGCTCCTCACCCTATCCCTAAGGGAGCTCCTCAGCCGCCCTGCGGAGGAAACACATTTCAGCCGCTTGTATCCGCGACCTTGTCCTTTCAGTCATTACCCAGAGCTCATGACCATAGGTGAGGGTAGGAACATAGATTGACGGTAAATCTCTCTCCTTCTTTACCACAACGGACCGATACAGCGACCGCATCACTGCAGACGCTGATCCGCCTGTCAATCTCCCGCTCCATCCTTCCCTCACTCGTGAACAAGACCCTGAGATACTTGAACTCCTCCACTTGGGGCAGAGACTCACCACCTGGAGAGAGCAAACCACCTTTTTCCGGTCGAGAACCATGGCCTCGGATTTGGAGGAGCTGATTCTCATCCCAGACACTTCACACTCGGCTGCAAACCGCCCCAGTGCTGCAGGTCCTGACTCGAAGAAGCATCAGGACAACATCATCTGCAAACAGCAGAGATGAAATCCTGCGGTTCCCGAACCAGACCCCCTCCGGCCCCTGAACCAGACCCCCTCCGGCCCCTGAACCAGACCCCCTCCGGCCCCTGAACCAGACCCCCTCCGGCCCCTGAACCAGACCCCCTCTGGCCCCTGAACCAGGCCCCCTCCGGCCCCTGGCTGCGCCTAGAAATTTTGTCCATAAATATAATGAACAGAACCGGTGACAAAGGGCAGCCCTGAGTCCAACATGCACCAGGAACAGGTCTGACTCACTGCAGAGACACAGCTCCTGCTCCGGTCATACAGGGACCGGACAGCCCTTAGCAAAGGGCCCCAGACCCCATACTCCCAGAGCACCCCCCAAAGGACACCACGAGGGACACGGTCGAATGCCTTCTCCAGGTCCACAAAACACATGTGGACTGGTTGGGCAAACTCCCATGAGCCTCGAGGACCCGATGGAGAGTATAGAGCTGGTCCAGTGTTCCACGACCAGGACGAAAACCACACTGCTCCTCCTGAATCCGAGGTTCGACTATCGGTCGGATTCTCCTCTCCAGTCCCTGGAATAGACCTTACCGGGAAGGCTGAGGAGTGTGATTCCCCTGTAATTGGAACACACCCTCCGGTCCCCCTTCTTATACAGAGGGACCACCCCGGTCTGCCATTCCACAGGTACTGTCCCCGACCGCCACGCGATGCTGCAGAGACGTGTCAGCCAAGACAGTCCCACAACATCCAGAGACTTTAGGTACTCAGGACGGATCTCGTCCACCCTCGAGGAGCTTGCCAACCACCTCGGTGACTTCAGCCAGGGTGATGGTCGAGTCCGTCTCCGGGTTCCCAGTACCTGCTTCCTCTTCGGAAGATGTGACCATGGGATTGAGGAGATCCTCAAAGTATTCTCTCCACCATCTTTTCCGCCCCAACAAGCACCGCAGACCTTACGACCACAGCTATGAGGAGCCACATCGACAACAGAGGTGGAGAACATGGCCCACTCAGAGTCCATGTCCCCAGCTTCCCCTGGGATCAGGGAGAAGTTCCCCTGGAGGTGTGAGTTGAAGACCCCTCTGACTGAGGGCTTCACCAGACCCTCACAGAACAGTTGGGCCTGTCATGCCTGTCCGGCTTCCTCCACTGCCAAATCACCAGGTGGTGATCAGTTGACAGCTCTGCCCGAGTGTCCAGAGAGAAATGGAGAGTCCAGCCCCTCTCGAAGAGTTGGGTTCCAGAGCCCAAGCTGTGTGTGGAGGTGGGGCCGATCAGCTCAAGCTCCTCCCCCCGGCGAGGTGACGTTCATGTCCCCAGAGCCAGTCTCTCTGCTCTCTGCCCTCACAGATCCTCCCACAGGTGGTGGGTCCACGGGCGGACGGCCCCTCGTCGCTCCTTCAGGTTGAGCCTGGCCCCGTGAGGAAAGGCCCGGCCTCCAGGCGCTCGCTGTTGAGCACCAACCCCAGGCCTGGCTCCAGGGCGGGGTCCAGGTAACACCGGTCTGGGCGATGTAACTTGCCCAGCTCTTCCTCTCATCATAAACAGCTTCTGAACCGCTCTGGGTCTGACCCGTCCCCCTGTTTGACCCGACCAGGGGCATGAAGCCCCCGACACCACAGCTCCCAGGATCAGGCTCCAACCTCCTCCACCAGGTCAGAGTGGAGGAGGTTTGAGCCTGATCGTCACGTCGTTCAGGGAGACGACACGACGCTGCTGAATCCTACAAGTATCAGTGAGGAAGAAAAGAAAACTGGAGAAGGAAGTGCAGACGTCACTGGGGGCGTGTCACAGGGGGCGTGTCACAGGGGGCGTGTCACTGGGGGCGTGTACATCACAGTCACACAGTACAACTTCAGGCAAAAGGTGAGAGTTCATTTTTATATCCTGGTCTGAAAAGTCCAGGTCTTTTTTCTGTCAGGTCTGAGGATCCACGAGAGCCAAGAGCCGAGAGCCAAGAGCCGAGAGCCGAGAGCCGGGAGCCGTTTGACCAATGCCCGAGCACAGACCCCAGGCCTAATTGTTGGTTTTATTGGGTCAAGTGTTTCACTCATTTTCCTGCTGGAGGAAGCCCCGCCCTCTGCGCTCACATCAGTCACGTGATTGGATGGTTCAGAGTTTGTCATTCGTCCCTCGGAGCCAATCAGAGCCGAGCAACTGTCCCCCCGCAGAGTCTCTGTCCATCAGCGTCAATCTGCACCAATCAGGCGCCTGCAGCGTCTCATTATCCACTAAGAGAGAGAGAGAGAGGACCAAGGAGAGGAGCACCTCACTGGACCTCACTGGACCTCACTGGACCTCACTGGACCTCACTGCTCCTCTGACTCTGCTCCTCTGACTCTGCTCTTCTGCTCCTCTGCTCCTCTGCTCCTCTGACTCTACTCCTCTGCTCCTCTGCTCCTCTGACTCTGCTCCTCTGACTTTGCTCCTCTGACTCTGCTCCTCTGCTCCTCTGCTCCTCTGACTCTGCTCCTCTGCTCCTCTGCTCCTCTGCTCCTCTGACTCTGCTCCTCTGCTCCTCTGCTCCTCTGCTCCTCTGCTCCTCTGACTCTGCTCCTCTGACTCTGCTCCTCTGCTCCTCTGCTCCTCTGACTCTGCTCCTCTGACTCTGCTCCTCTGCTCTTCTGCTCCTCTGACTCTGCTCCTCTGCTCCTCTGCTCCTCTGCTCCTCTGCTCCTCTGACTCTGCTCCTCTGCTCCTCTGCTCCTCTGCTCCTCTGCTCCTCTGACTCTGCTCCTCTGCTCCTCTGCTCCTCTGCTCCTCTGCTCCTCTGACTCTACTCCTCAGCTCCTCTGCTCCTCTGCTCCTCTGCCTCTGCTCCTCTGCTCCTCTGACTCTGCTCCTCTGACTTTGCTCCTCTGACTCTGCTCCTCTGCTCCTCTGCTCCTCTGACTCTGCTCCTCTGCCTCTGCTCCTCTGCTCCTCTGCTCCTCTACTCCTCTGCTCCTCTGCTCCTCTGCTCCTTTACTCCTCTGCTCCTCTGCTCCTCTGCTCCTCTACTCCTCTTCTCCTCTGTTTCTGCTCCTCTGCTCCTCTGACTCTGCTCCTCTGCTCCTCTGCTCCTCTGACTCTGCTCCTCTGCTCCTCTGCTCCTCTGCTCCTCTGACTCTGCTCCTCTGCCTCTGCTCCTCTTTTCCTCTGCTCCTCTGCTCCTCTGTCTCTGCTCCTCTGACTCTGCTCCTCTGCTCCTCTGCTCCTCTTACACATGACACTGTTGAATAGTTTATTTTATAAAAGCTCAGACTCAGACTCGGGGTGAGGGTCAGTTCCGACGCCTCCATCAGCGCTGCCACGTCTCTCTCCATCCCTCCTCCTCCTCCTCCTCCTCCTCCTCCTCCTCTGAGTCTGTACGCGCCTCCTCCTCCTCTCTGTTTGTGAGTCTGCTCGTGCCTCCTCTCACAGCGCTGCTGGAGCCGACGGAGGCAGGACGGATACGCGCTGAGTCTGAGGAGCAGACACTGAGGAGCAGACACTGAGGAGCAGACACTGAGGAGCAGAGACTGAGGAGCAGACACTGAGGAGCAGACACTGAGGAGCAGACACTGAGGAGCAGACACTGAGGAGCAGACACTGAGGAGCAGACTCTGTGGATTGGTCTCCTCGTGTTTCAGGGACATTGGCTTCAGTCTGTGGATGTTGGAGTGATTTTATTTTGTGGAGTCGCCGCGGCTTCAGCTCAAGGTAAAACCTGCTCCTGTTTCACTTCTGTGTTTCACCCGGAGCATTTTACCTCTGCGGGAAACACTGCGCACCACCGGCTCTGTGGCTCCGTGG
The DNA here is from genome assembly GCF_009829125.3 of Periophthalmus magnuspinnatus. NCBI lineage: Eukaryota > Metazoa > Chordata > Actinopteri > Gobiiformes > Gobiidae > Periophthalmus > Periophthalmus magnuspinnatus. The sequence continues at coordinate 32,408,484 of NC_047140.1, forward strand.
CTCCGTGGGTCTGTGGCTCACTGTGGGTCTCTATGACTCTGTGTGACTCTGTGCGACTCTGTGCGGCTCTCTATGGCTCTCTGTGGCTCTCTGTGGCTCTTTCTGGCTCTCTGTGGCTCTGTATGGCTCTCTATGACTCTCTGTGGCTCTCTGTGGCTCTCTGTGGCTCTCTGTGGCTCTGATGTAAAGTGACTCGTGCGGAGACGTCGCTCGGTCCGCGGGGCGCGCGGGTCTGCGCTGGATTTTTAACCGTGACATTTGAGCATTTGGTCCAGTCTGAGTCTCACCTGATTTATTCTGGTGTTTTCTCTGTTTTCTCTGTTTTCTCTGTTTTATTTCGTTTAAGGGCGAGTTTTGCAGAGCTGTGATTTCTGAGGAACGAGAGAGAGAGAGAGAGAGAGAGAGAGAGAGAGAGAGAGAGAGAGAGAGAGAGAGAGAGAGAGAGAGAGAGAGAGAGAGAGAGAGAGAGAGAGAGAGAGAGAGAGCACTTTTCTGTGTTGCATTGGTCTGTTCTCTGTGGTGTGTTTCTTTATGGTGTGTTTCTTTTCCTCTCTTCCATCCCTGTGTCCTCCTCTTCTTCTTCCTCTTCTTCATTTCTCGGGATGCTCCTCTTCAGACTCGGTGTGTTTAATATTCAGTCCATTTAAATACTTCAGCGCCATTCCGCGTCCTGCCCTTTTACCGCGCGCACCAGAGCTGCACAACGCATACAGATACACACACACACACACACACACACACACACACACACCCACCCCCACACACACCCACACACACACACCCGCGTGCACACACACACCCCCACACACTTGGCCACGGGCTCATTCCGCACTCAATTAGCTCCGCGCAGTGACCAGAGCCTCTGTGTGTGTGTGTGTGTGTGTGTGTGTGTGGGGGGGGGGCGTGTGTGTGTGTGTGTGTGTGTGAGACGCTTTGGTAACGTGTGTGTTTTGTATTCATGGCACAAGTGCAGCTCTGCTCTCCTCAGGCGCTGATCCTCACACTGTTGCGCTGCTCCGGATCCGGCTCTGCTCCGGCTCCTGCTCCGGCTCCGGTCCTCAGGGAGCCGTTCACAGATTCATTTGCTGCTGTTGGCTTCAGCTTCAGCTTCAGCTTCAGCCTCACTGCGCTGTTTGTTGTGGAGCTTCATTGTGTGAAAGTCCACAGCTCAATCAAGTTAAAAGCTCCTTGATTTGACACAGAAATGAGACTCACATGAGCCAAGAGCCGGACTCAAGAGCCGGACAGGGGAGAGCCGGACTAAAGAGCCGGACTCAAGAGCCGGACTAAAGAGCCGGACAGACTGCAGGGGAAACAGATCCGGACACGACCCAAATGTAAATGTTCTTTTTGTTCAGATTTGTGGAGCTGTGAACATTTCCATTTCGTCTCTGAGGCTGAACCTTCTGCTTCAGTTTGAACGACAGAGTTTTATTTGTGTTTTTTGGTTCAAAAACATTTGAATAATTATCAGTGAAATGATCTTTTTTAAACTACATTTAATCTGAATAACTGGAGAAGTTTGTTTGTAATGTCGTATTTTTCCTTTGGCTGTTGATCCGTGTTCAGTGGAACGACACGAGAACGTTCTGCAGAGGTTTGTGCAGACGGAGGTTTGTGCAGACGGAGGTTTGTGCAGACGGAGGTTTGTGCAGACGGAGGTTTGTGCAGACGGAGGTTTGTGCAGACGGAGGTTTGTGCAGACGGAGGTTTGTGCAGACGGAGGTTTGTGCAGACGGAGGTTTGTGCAGACGGAGGTTTGTGCAGACGGAGGTTTGTGCAGACGGTGGTTTGTGCAGACGGAGGTTTGTGCAGACGGAGGTTTGTGCAGACGGAGGTCTGTCCGGGCTGTGGTGTAGGACAAACCCGGTGGAGTTGGTGGAGACAGTGGAGGATTCTGGGTCATGAGAGCCTTTCTGGTGGAGCCGTTCTGGTGGAGCCGTTCTGGTGGAGCCGTTCTGGTGGAGCCGTTCTGGTGGAGCCGTGGTGGAGCGTTCGGTCTCAGCCGCCGGCGCCGCTCGCAGGTTCCTCTAAACAGCGGCTTCTGTTTGTGGACGTTTGTATAATGACCTCCTGGAGCTGCACCCAGGGCTGATTTATGCTGCGACAACCAGAGATTAAAGAGGGAACGAGGCAGAGAAAACACGTCTGCTCCTGCTCCGAGGAGGCGCTCAGAGGAGGAGGCGCTCAGAGGAGGAGGCGCTCAGAGGAGGAGGCGCTCAGAGGAGGAGGCGCTCAGAGGAGGTTTATTCTCTCAGTTTGTGTTAAATACAGGGTTAAACATTTCTTTCAAAAGCAGATTCTTATTTTAAAGTAAAAGTCGGATTGTTTGTGGCCAAAGACAAAACTGGAACATGTTTTTCTCATGTTTTTCTCATGTTTTTCTCATGTTTTTTCACTCTCAGCCCAAACGCTGCACTTTTTATAACGACTGAGGCCCAAATAACCCTTTGCTAACACTAACACTAACACTCACGCTAACGCTAACACTAACGCTGGTGTGAAATGTGAGCGCTCAGGCCTCGGCCTCACTGTCGCTCTGTGAACAATGGGCAGATTGATGCCCCAAACTCCAAAGGTCTGTGTTAATCAGACGGTCAAAGAGCGCAGCGTTGGGGGCGGGGCTATGGGGGACAGAGCGTGACTCCCATTAGACGCGGCGTGACTCCCATTACCGGGATCACAGTGGCTTTTCCGGGCGGTGCGGCCGAAAGCCGAGCCTCCTCTCGCTCCATCACGCGCTCCTTCTGCGGAAAAGAGGGCACAGGTTTGGGAGGGACGCTGGGGATCGGGTTCTTGGCCGAGCGGCTGACGTCTCGGATGAAACACGAACTCCCAGAATTCTCATGTGGTGGGCCTCGTAACGGCCTGAGCGTTTTCTGGAGTTTTCCGTCTCGTTTTGCTCCAGACCCGGCGGGATCGGGAGACGTGATTGGCTCAGTCCTCGGCCAATCACAAAGATTTTTACAAGGCTCCAAAAACAAGAGAAAGGTCCAGATGTGTGGGTTTGCACGAGCGCGGCGTCGATGTTCTGTGGACAAAGTGAAGGCTCAGGTTTAATATCACAGAATTTGATATCGGCTTCTAAATATCGGCCCCGTTGACGTAATCAGGCCTGAAAATCTCATGATATTTTGCGTTTTATTTAAAATCTGTTCGTCTGTGTCTCTGACGGAACAAATGAAATGAAAAAAACGAATGACACTCCAGCCGCACAAACTGAACAGAGGGAGAACAGACGACTGAAGAGTAAATGAACGACAGGTGTGAGGAAAACAAGGAGGCAGCAAACGAACGACCAGAACAGACCGAGGAACAGAAATAAACACGAGAACAGACAGAACTGGGAGAGTTTGGAGCAGTTTTGTCTGGTTTTATTTTTGTTTAAAGTTAATAAATGTTTTCAGTCGCTGCTCTGGTTGATTTCAGGAATCAGCAGATATTTAAAGTTATCGAAATGAGTATCAGAAATGAAAAGGATCGTCCCCAGTTAAAAACACATTGACAAACAAACTGAGCGTCATGTTGGAGCGACTCTCTCCAAACACTTTATTTATCTTGACGTCGAGATGTTCAGATGATCAGGAGATAAATCTGCTGACGTCACAAATGTGAATGGGCCGTTTAAACCAGAGACGTCCAAACTTTTCTCATTAAGGCCCACGAGAAAAACACAGACAAACTGAGGCCGATTGAATATTTGAGATGAGCAGTGAGTAGATTTTCAGAAATGTGCAGTAAAATGTTTAAAGTGACACGGGACAATCACCTGGAAACTCGAGGGACAAGAAAAATCATTAGTTTTGCCGCAGTTTGGGCCTGTGGTTTAAACGTTTACTACAAAAGTTCAGAAACACCTCGTCCTCGACCTGGAGATTCCACTGGACGTTTAGTTTATTTATTTCATCTCTTTGCTGTTTCTCATTCACATACGACATTCCCTGATTCTAATTTGACTTTTCTCCGTAACAACAGTCGTAAAATGTAAAGATCTAAATATTTTGACTCATGTCCCACGTCCTCGGTCTGTAAAGCCTCGAGTTGGAGCGACTCTATATTCAGATGATTTTTTTTTTTATCAAAGCGTCAGGAGCTGAATCTCTAAATGTGCTGAGGTCACAAAGGTGGACGGGTCGTTTAAACGTTTAGCACAAACGGTCAGAAACAGAAACACCTCGTCCTCGTTGTGTTGACTCCTCTGGACGTTCTTGTTGCCGTTTCTCTCGTTCTAATTTGACTTTTCTCCATAATAACACTCGTGAGATGTACAGATCTGAATATTTTCCACATGTCCCGCGTCTCTGGTCGGTAAAACCCTGGTCTGAAACGTTCCGCTCTGATGTTTGGAGTCCAGAGGGTGAAGTGCTGACGCTGCTCTGAGGGTCCAGCACATTCATTATTACTGTGTGTTGTGCATGTGTTTACTGCACATTAGGAGCCGCTCTCTCTTTAACTCGACTCTGGAAACAGAAGAACGAGCTCCGTTAATGCGATCGCTGTTTAATCTTCGTTTTCAATTCTATTTTCTGTTGTCATGGTTTTAATTCTGACACGTCGCCTCGTTTGTTTTCACTGCTGCTTTAAAAAAAACGGTGTGAAACTGATTCTGACGATACTTTATGTAATATTCTGACTGAGCCGTTTCATAATAAGATGAACTTAACTGGAGAAGTGATAGAGGTGGACACAGGGGGCGCTGTTGCCTGCTGCTCCTCGTTTTACTTAAACCTCAGTGTCATATTTCCGTGCGCCTCTTCAGTCTTTAACGGGACAAAATGTTGTAGAAGTGAAGACGTTTAACTGCTCGTCCAGGCCGTCCTCACTTCTACAACGTTAAAGCCTCGATTTTTGAATCTTTAATGAGAAAAAACTGTAAATATTCAAGTCAAAATAGATTTTTCAGTGTCTTTTTTGAGAAGAAACATGAAACAGACCAGAAACTCTTGATAAACTCACCGCTGCAAATCACGGCTCACACAGTCTGTTTATATAAATGCACAGAGCTAACCTGCTAGCACCGCGTTACAAACAGGAAGTGATCATGGACGCACTTCCTGCTCCATCGACTCGTCATTCTGGTCTTAAATGTTTGTATTAACCCTCGACATGATCCTGGGGTTTTTATTTCACTATTGTGTCTGTAAATCAAGATCTGAACATTAATAACAGACAAATCAGGTCCTTCTGTCCCCGACGTCGCTCCTGTTAGCGTTAGCAACAGGTTTGATTGACAGCGTTGCTAAGTGTCCCGTCTGTTGGTGCTAACGACGGAATAAATGAGGAATAACTCTGGACCGGTGCAGCCCATTTGAAACGAGCTCGTTCTGTTTCTCATGTTTTTAGCTCTGTAGCGTCGGATGCTAATGTCGCCGTTAGACTCGCGGTTGTGGATTTTCCGTCACCGTAACTCCGCAACCGACTGTGCTCTCGTGTAAATCCAAACGGCGTCTCAAAGCAGAGACATGAGGCTCTTTAAATATGTCACTGTCATTAAACGGTAAAGTGCTTACGTCGCCCTGGAAGACGACCAATCAGAGCGCAGTCAGTTATTCAATGCGTCAAAAGAAAAACACGGATGAATTTGTAAAACAGAGGCAAAAGTACAGGCTGATACTTCATTTAACATGATATTTACAGCCAGAAAGAAAGATAAATAAAGTCTAGGCGAGCTGTACGTCTGTAATGTGCTCCGTCCTTTAAGAGCGCTGGTCGTGTCGCGTCTACGTTTGTTTTAAATCGTGTCGTTCTTGTTAAAGTCGTTCGGTGAAATGTCGTGTGTTTGGCGTTTTATGACCCTTTAAACCCTGCCCGGTGCGGCGGTCTGCGTGCGCGGTCCAGGTGATGAGCCGCGGTCGTCTCTGTCGCCGTTGGACTCGGCCGTGGCGCTCGTTGGCTCGTCGGACGTGCGGTGGCCTCATCATCTCCTCGAGCACAGGCTGTACCCGCTCCGCCGCGTTAGCCCCATTTTCCAAAAGAACGAAGCCGTCGGCACAAAACCGCTCTCTCCTCCAGCTCCCTTAATTATTTTGAAATTACTCTCATTCTCAGTGGAACGCTCAAGTCGTCATGTGTGTGTTATCATAGCGTGTGTGAGTGTGTGTGTGTGTGTGTGTGTGTGTGTGTGTGTGTGTGTGTGTGTGTGTGTGTGTGTGTGTGTTCAGGTGTGTGTGTGTGTGTGTGTTCAGGTGTGTGAGGAGAATAATCTGTCATATTCTGAGTTTAATCTTAAAACTTGCCTCAATTTTAAACCTAAATTATATTCATGAGATCAATTATGAACTTCCAAACTTGACTCCATCTTATCTGTATCTGCTGAGCTCCATGTGTTACTGTTTTCCTTCATCTGTAATGTTCCGCACTAGGGCATTAAACCCTTCTATCGTGCATTTCCTCCATTTTAAGGTGTGTTTTTTGTTTTTTGTTTTATTGTAAAGTATCTCCTTTTGCTGCGTAACCTGCTTCTCTCCAGTGAGATTTAGTTTAATGCCGGACGGGGGAGCATTACAGGCAAAGCAGTCGCATCTCCATGGCGACGAGCAGGTGGAGAAGACAGTCACATGATAAACGTTTAAGTTTGTGCTGCAGGTTTGACAAAAGACAGAAGCGAACACGTGTTTTTGATCACGGCGCATCTGTGTTCTCACCTCACGCTTTCCCATCAGGAGACGTGGGAGTTTGGATGTTTGGGTGGAGGTGTTTGTGCGTCTGGGCGGGTGGAGGTGTCTGTCGTCTGGGCGGGCGGAGGTGTGAACGGGCCGTGTCCAGATCGATAATAATCCAACATTAGCGGTGATTTGAGCGACCGCGAGCGCTGGATCAGAAGTGAAAGACACGAATATTGAGCGAGTGAGATGAGGACGAATGAGTCCAGGTGGAGGCTCCATCGACTCCATCGACTCCAGCCTCCGTCGATATTCACATGTGCACGGAACGCTCCTCCTCCACCATCTGCACTCTCAGGGTCACACCTCCTCCATCATCTCCTCCACCTTTTGCACACAAAGTCACATCTCAGAGTTTTGAGTCTAAAACAGGAGAATCTTGAACATTTTGACTTCAAACTTTTTCTCTACAAAGAACCTGGGCCTCGATCTCATATTAAACTTTACATCATATTTTTGTGATTGTGTGGGCCTCGAGAGTGTGGACCTCGAGAGTGTGGACCTCGAGAGTGTGGGCCTCCAGAGTGTGGACCTCGAGAGTGTGGGCCTCCAGAGTGTGGACCTCGAGAGTGTGGGCCTCGAGAGTGTGGGCCTCCAGACTGTGGGCTGTACTTTGGGCCTGACTCTGGTCGAGGATCGTTGGTCTATAAAGTGGAAAAGTGCTTTATAAAAATATATTGGTCGACAAAACAACAACAACAACAACAACACAACCTCAGAACATCACAACATGACGTTTACTCAGAGTCCAACTTTGTCCAGAACATAAAAACACCTCAGACGAAGAAGTGGACGAGATAAAACTATTTAAGAATTGGATTAGTGCATCACAAGACACAGTTTAAAGAGTAAATCTGTTTAGACGCTGTGTGTGTGTGTGTGTGTGTGTGTGTGTGTGATGTCCTCTATGTGTGTCAGTTTGTTTTTGATGTCCAGTGTGTGACAGTGATTTGCTTCAGTCTCATGACGCTCACATGACACAGATCAGGACATTGGACGTGAAAAACATCCAGAACGTCCAGAGAAAACACGAAGTGACCTGAGTCTGACTGCAGGTCACGGTCATGGAGTGTGTGTGTGGAGTGTGTGTGTGGAGTGTGTGTGTGGAGTGTGTGTGTGGAGTGTGTTGTGGTCAGAGCGTGTGGTCAGGCTGCAGGTCAAGGAGACATTTAATGAGTCGTTAAGTTCTCATTATTGACCGTCATAATTAATCCATAATGAACAGTGTGTGTGTGTTTGTGTGTGTGTGTGTGTGTGTGTGTGTGTGTGATCGGGGCCGTGTGTGTGTGACCAGAGCTGGCACAGTGTCGTCTCCGGCGGTTGACCCCACGTCTTGGTCAAACATTCCGTTCACGTCTCTGACCTCTGCTCTTGACCGATGCTAATCTCATAAATCTGTCTGTAAACGAGGGAATGAAAAGCACGTTTCACTCTGCTCTGGTTTATGGACCATTTAAGGCGGCGGTTCGGTTTATACGCCTCGGATTCATCGGTCTGGTCTCCGCCCCCGCACGCAGAGCCGTCCAATCGGCTTCATTTACTTCAGCGACACTCGAGAAACAAACGAGCTCTTTGGCCGTTTGTCATTTACAACAAAAACACACTTTCTTTGTCTCTCGTGAGCGTCTGTGTTCAGTTTGATACGACTGAAGCAGAAGTGCCCCTGATTGGCTCATGCACCTGTCAATCATTCCCATGTGACTATGTGGAGACTCCGCCCACTCTGCGTCATCGTAAAGTTTTGGAGAAGTGTGTGAGTTTGTGTTGTTGTTTTTTGAAAGGAAGATAGAAATCAAGATGTATTTTTTCAGGTTTCAGTTTCAGAAAGTTATTCCATCAGATGTTCGCAGACGCAGCGCCGCCTTCTGAGTCCTCGTGAGTCCCCGTGAGTCCCCGTGAGTCCTCGTGAGTCCTCGTGAGTCCTCGTGCGTCCTCGTGAGTCCTCGTGAGTCCTCGTGTAAACCGCAGAAAACATCAAACTGAAATAAAAAGTTAACGTCGTATTTTCTGTGGTGAAATGAGTTTTGGCGTTTTCTCTCTCGCTCCTCGTCGATTCCAGTCGTTCTCATCCTGTGTCTTAAACGCGGCGCAGTCACAGTCGCCAAAGTCGTCTCGGTTGCGTTCATCAGGAGGCGAGGGCGGCCATCTTGCCTCTCCTCGTCCCTCCGGTGACGCAGGTGTTTGGTTCTGTGTCGCTTCATTTGCATAATTAACCTGCTTATGTTAATTGTGTTGAGTGAATGTTGCTGACGGCTCAGATCGTAAAGGTGAACTGTGGACGTGTGAGGCCCAGAGACGCACACACGGACGCACACACGGACGCACACACGGACGCACACATATGGACGCACACTCACACACACACTGAGGTCTCGAGGTCACACCAGAGGAAATCAAGAGTTTGACCCTCACTGCCCCAGATTCTCGTCTCTGCCTCTGACCAAGTGAAAGAAACACTGTCCACAGCAGAGAGGCCTGGACCTCGACACAGTCTGACCTCGACCTCGGCCTGTGATGGGCCTCATCAGAGAAACATCACACACACATTTAGGTCTAATGGACAGATGTGATTGGACGACAGGAACCATGTGACCAAGAGAGATTCTGCACAGAGAACGAAGGAGTCGCCCTGAAGAGAGAGAGTGAGGAAGAGAGGGGGAGGAGAGGAGAGGAAGAGGAAGGGAGGAAGAGAGGGGGAGAGAGAGAAGAGAAAAGAGGAGGAGAGAAGAGAGAGAGAGGGGCAGGAGAGAAGAGAAGAGAGAAGAGAGGAGGAGAGGAGAGAGAGGAGGAGAGGGGGAGAGAGAGAAGAGAACAGGATGGAGAAAGAGGAGAGAAGAAAGGAGGAGAGGAGAGAGAAGGAGAGGAGTAAAGAGAGGAGGAGAGGAGAGAGGCAAATTTATAAGTGAAAACACTCTGTTCCACCTTGTGATGTCATCATGTGGTGATACAGGAAGTGCTCCACTGTGTTTTTAAACTCCACACACCTTCATTTATAGAATCATTTGGATCATTTCAGTCCTGGAGTTGTCTCTTATCTCGACTGAACTGAAGGTAAAAGGAGGAGTTCACTTGAAAACTAAACGACCACTTGATGACATCACAAGGTGGAACGTCTCATTTTGATCTTTGTAGATGTAACAGACTAATAATAAAGTGACTCAAACATGTGAATGAAACAAAACACAACTCCAGGTCTGTTTTTGAGGAGTAACATCATGTTTTAAACCTCACAGGGGTCAGTTTGTGTCTTGTTGATCCTTTAATGACTAATGAATCTAAACGTCTTTAAATCCCTGACGTTGCCTCAGTCGGTCAGTTTGGGCCTGGACCACGACATTCTGCCCAGAGTCAAAACGATAAGTGAACAAAAGCTGCTGGTCTCTGCTCATCAACACGTTTAACATTTAACATCTTCAAATCTGAAAACTTTGAGGATCTTTGACAGATGACAGATCTGGCTCTTTGACAGATCCGGCTCTTTGCGGCTCTTTGACAGATCCGGCTCTTTGACAGATTTGGCTCTTTGCGGCTCTTTGACAGATCCGGCTCTTTGCGGCTCTTTGCGGCTCTTTGACAGATCCGGCTCTTTGCGGCTCTCTGACAGATCCGGCTCTTTGCGGCTCTTTGACAGATCCGGCTCTTTGCGGCTCTCTGACAGATCCGGCTCTTTGCGGCTCTTTGACAGATCCGGCTCTTTGCGGCTCTTTGACAGATCCGGCTCTTTGACAGATCCGGCTCTTTGCGGCTCTTTGACACATTTAAATTTGCTTTACGTTTTTGTGTCAGTGACATACTGAAGTTTCAGTCTTATCGTTTATCGTGTGTTTTTATTTAAGCGATCACTGATGAGGGACGACTTTAAAAACTCCCAGAATGCCTCACCTGTTTATTGAACATTTAAAACTCGACCACACGACTGTACGAGGCTGAAGATCAGAACTGAGACGAGGGGGACGCTTTTAACTGATTTTACTTTAACAAAAATGTATAAAAATGGAGACGTTTGTGACACAATCGCAGTTTAATAATCTGATAATGAACTTTTCTACACACCTGCTCCTGTTTTTAATGTTTTTTTTGGGTTTGTTTCTTTCCTCTTATCGGTTCTGGTGCTCGTCACGGTGGACATTTTAATCCTGATTATTTGGCTCATAAATGAAATGAAGATTATTTAAATCCATTCGACTGTCGACATTAATCTGAGATATTATATGTGATCTGTTTTATAGTCGTCCTAATGTTACGGAGCGCGTCTGTGGAGACAGAAACACTGATCACAACATTAAGTCGTCATTTAATTCATGATTCAAATACATTTAATCGCTCGGTTTCACTTTTTAGACGGTGTTTCTCGTCGGACACAGTTTCCACAGACGCGTCTCGTTCTCATTTCCGTGATGTTTATATTTGTCGTTTTATAATTCGTGTCCTTTCTGCGGGCGAGGTCGGCGCTGACAGAGTGACCTCTCTCTCTGTGGTCACAAAAGCCCGAGCTTCACACACACCGAGCGTCTGCGTGTGCGCGAGGCCACGTCACCCAAAGGTGCCACGTGCAAGGTCATCGCTTTATCCCTGCGACGCCGGCGGTGGAGGGCGGTGGAGGTGGAGGGCGGTGGAGGGCGGTGGCGGTGGAGGGCGGTGGCGGGGGCGGTCAGGGGGCGGTCAGGGGGTGCTCTTTGACTTTCAGCACAATAAGCCTCACATAAACCTGCACTTTTCACAGACAGAGGCTGAAGGGAAACAGTAGAAATAAAAACATCCAGACGCTAATCTGCACAAAACATCCAAACAGGAGACAGACGTTGTGTTAATAAAATGACGTCTCTGTGTTTTTATCCTCGGACAGTGACCAAAAGTCGTTGGACACGTGTGATTGGACTGTCCTCCTCAGGGGCTGGACACTCTCCTCTCTCTGTCGTGTCACTTTTTCTTGTTTTTTACAGTCGTGTTGTTTTGCTGAACTCATTTTGACTTGATCTTTGTTATTTCATCCAGAAGTTTCCACAGTTAAAGTTAAAGTCACTAAAGAAACATTTGGGTCAGAATCACCCGGAGCCGCGTCGGTCGAGTCGTGACCCAGAGTCGTGACCCAGAGTCGGGTTATTTATTTACACTCTCCAGGTTATTTTTAAATCAGCGTTTTTGTGTGAAATGGATTTAAAATTAAACATTTTCTTGACACAAAAAACTGAACATCACACTCCCCTGTGCCTCAGGGAAGGACAGAGGGACAGAGGGACAGAGAGGGACAGAGGGACAGAGAGACAGAGGGACAGAGAGGGACAGAGGGACAGAGAGACAGAGGGACAGAGAGGGACAGAGAGGGACAGAGGGACAGAGAGACAGAGGGACAGAGAGGGACAGAGGGACAGAGAGACAGAGGGACAGAGAGGGACAGAGAGGGACAGAGGGACAGAGGGACAGAGAGGGACAGAGGGACAGAGGGACAGAGGGACATGTCTCGTGCGGTCCGTGAGCCGTACTGTCTGTATTTTGTGCTGATTCACTCTGGAGCCGTGTGGGGATTTCCACGATGAGACTGACCACAGTGACTCTGACCCAAAGACTCAGACACGACAAAGAGAAACAAACACACAAAGAGTCTGGGTTTAGTCCGGACTCTGGGACCAGCAGGAGGCCGGAACTAAACCAGGACTAGACCAGGACTAAACCAGGACTAAACCAGGACTAGACCAGGACTAAACCAGGACTAAACCAGGACTAGACCAGGACTAAACCAGGACTAGACCAGGACTAAACCGGGTGCATCTTTATCTCATATTTAAAAAAGCAGTTTTGATCTAAATGTCCTGAAACTAAATCAGTTCTGAGCGGGTGGAGCGTGGGGGGTGGAGCGTGGGGGGTGGAGCGTGGGGGGTGGAGCGTGGGGGGTGGGGGAAACTGGAGTTTTTGGAGTAATGGCGTCTTGAGTGCAGTGAAATAAAGACTTTATGAATCAGTCTATAGAGATAGATAAATCACATGAAAAAACTTTGTGAACATATTTTATATTTAAAGTTTAATCTGTTTATATTTTTACTCTCTTCTCTCACATCACAGTTCACCTTTGAGGTCTCGCTGTTTCGTGGATTTTTTTCGCACAATTTTGCTGCAGTGTATGAACGTGCATTGTGTCGTGCGTCCTGATTGGCTGTTGGACTGTAGACCATTGTGTCGTGCGTCCTGATTGGCTGTTGGACTGTAGACCATTGTCCATCAGTCTCCTCCGTGCCGTGTCTCCTGTCCAGTACAGAATGTGTTCAGACAAATTTACATAAACGTTGGATCTCAGTGTGACTCTGAAGTGCTGTACGTTTGCGATTTGTTTTCTCCCCGACAAAACCCACAATGTCGATGAAACGTTCTGCACCGACAAAGACGCCTACGAAGGTTTGAACTTTGAGAGAGTTTAAACGAGAGAGAAATGTGAGAAAATGTTAACGCCTGTGTGAGAAAAGTGTATAAAGTGTGTGGTGAGGGGTTTGACAGACAAAAACAGAGAGAATAATGTAAAAATAAAGATGACGATTATTGTGGGTTATTTTTTTTAACATAAACCCCGAGATAAACGAGGGACTTGTAGGAGTGAAGACGTTTATCTGCTCGTCCGCGGCTTGGACGAGCAGATAAACGTCTTCACTCCTACAACGTTTTGTTTTGGAGACACAGTATCTTTGTTTAGCGTCCGGCGAGGTCAGAGGTCGTAGCTTCGGTCCACACAGCCCTGACCTCCCGCTGAAGAACACACATGTTTTATTCAGAGCGTGGCCCCTCTCACACATGAAACAGACGTACACAGAGCTGACATTTGGAGACGACAGTGTTTTAATTACGTGCTCTCGTCCCGTTCACTCGGCGCGTTCAGCGGAGTCGTCCGGGGCGCTCCACGCCGCAGGTGAGGGAACATCAACACTTTGTCAGAGTTAAACGTGTGCTCGTGTGAAGGAGAAACACTTTTATTTGGTTTGGTGAAGATCTCTGAGGAATGATTATGTAAATACTGTGTTTGGATCAGGGCAGAGATGTAAAAGTCGAACCAAAAATCAGACGCTCATCGAAATTAAAGCTGGAGCTGAAAATGATTTAGAAGAATCTTCAGATTTATCAGTGTAAGAGAAGAAAGAAACACAAGAGTCACACACGTCCAAAAGAAGAGATTTAGGTTTATCTTTGTATAGAAAAGAAAAACACAAATGAGTAAACACGACTTGGACTAAACCAGGTCTAAACCAGGACTAAACCAGGACTAAACCAGGACTAAACCAGGTCTAAACCAGGTCTAAACCAGGACTAAACCAGGTCTAAACCAGGACTAAACCAGGACTAAACCAGGACTACAGCAGGAGGCCAGTCCCTGAGGTCCTCAACAATTGAACAGGGCTGGTTTAGACCTGGTTTAGACTTGGATTAGTCCTGGTTTAGACCTGGTTTAGACCTGGTTTAGTCCTGGTTTAGACCTGGTTTAGTCCTGGTTTAGACCTGGTTTAGTCCTGGTTTAGACCTGGTTTAGTCCTGGTTTAGACCTGGTTTAGTCCTGGTTTAGACCTGGTTTAGTCCTGGTTTAGACCTGATTCATGAAAGTCTTGCTCAGATGAAGAATGTCTTTTTCAGGCAGAGGCACAGGTAGAACATGCAAACTCATGTGTGTCGCTCTGATTTGACTTTATAATTTCGCACAGTGAGCTCCGTCCTCGTCGTGTCCGTCCTCGCCGTGTCCGTCCCGTCGTGGTCACGTGTCCGTCGTCTTTTCGTCTGTGAGTTTGGTGGATAATCGTCCAGTGCGTTTGATGGTGATTCAAAAATAGATGGAGATACTAAATACTTTTCTTTTACTGTTTTCAAATCTAATATTTTATTCATGGCGGCGTTAATGCGCTCGAGAGAATATCCTGTAATGTCATTTCACAAATGTGTCGCCTTTTTAACAAACTCACCCCCAACTTTAGGAAAGAACAATTCACAAAGTATCAAACCTGTTCACAGTGATCAGTGCAGTGGAGATTTTATCCAGAGAAATTCAGACAAACGAGGGACTAAAAAAATAAAAATAAACACGTGACCCCAGATTTTTAATGGACTAAACATTAAATCAACATTATCTTTAAAAATTGAACTTTTTTTCTGGGTCTAAAAACTCAAAACCAAAACATGATCCTGAAGTCTCTGTGGAGGAGCAGACCTGGTTTAGTCCTGGTTTAGTCCTGGTTTAGTCCTGGTTTAGTCCTGGTTTAGTCCTGGTTTAGTCCTGGTTTAGTCCTGGTTTAGTCTTTGTTTAGACCTGGTTTAGTCCTGGTTTAGACCTGGTTTAGTCCTGGTTTAGTCTTTGTTTAGACCTGGTTTAGTCCTGGTTTAGACCTGGTTTAGTCCTGGTTTAGTCCTGGTTTAGTCCTGGTTTAGTCCTGGTTTAGTCCTGGTTTAGACCTGGTTTAGTCTTTGTTTAGACCTGGTTTAGTCCTGGTTTAGACCTGGTTTAGTCTTTGTTTAGACCTGGTTTAGTCCTGGTTTAGACCTGGTTTAGTCCTGGTTTAGTCCTGGTTTAGTCCTGGTTTAGTCCTGGTTTAGTCCTGGTTTAGTCCTGGTTTAGACCTGGTTTAGTCCTGGTTTAGACCTGGTTTAGTCTTTGTTTAGACCTGGTTTAGTCCTGGTTTAGACCTGGTTTAGTCCTGGTTTAGTCCTGGTTTAGTCCTGGTTTAGTCCTGGTTTAGACCTGGTTTAGTCCTGGTTTAGTCTTTGTTTAGACCTGGTTTAGTCCTGGTTTAGACCTGGTTTAGTCCTGGTTTAGACCTGGTTTAGTCCTGGTTTAGTCCTGGTTTAGTCCTGGTTTAGACCTGGTTTAGTCCTGGTTTAGTCCTGGTTTAGTCCTGGTTTAGACCTGGTTTAGTCCTGGTTTAGTCCTGGTTTAGACCTGGTTTAGTCCTGGTTTAGTCCTGGTTTAGTCCTGGTTTAGACCTGGTTTAGTCCTGGTTTAGACCTGGTTTAGTCTTTGTTTAGACCTGGTTTAGTCCTGGTTTAGACCTGGTTTAGTCCTGGTTTAGTCCTGGTTTAGTCCTGGTTTAGTCCTGGTTTAGACCTGGTTTAGTCCTGGTTTAGTCTTTGTTTAGACCTGGTTTAGTCCTGGTTTAGACCTGGTTTAGTCCTGGTTTAGACCTGGTTTAGTCCTGGTTTAGTCCTGGTTTAGTCCTGGTTTAGACCTGGTTTAGTCCTGGTTTAGTCCTGGTTTAGTCCTGGTTTAGACCTGGTTTAGTCCTGGTTTAGTCCTGGTTTAGTCCTGGTTCAGATCTGGTTTAGTCCTGGTTTAGTCCTGATTTAGTCCTGGTTTAGTCCTGGTTTAGTCCTGGTTTAGTCCTGGCAGCTGTGATTTTGACTCTTTCTTGTTGGTTTGTCTTTCTCTGTGGACAGAGGAGACGGGGCTGGACACACAATGACCCCTGTGTCCTCCCCCAGAGCCACTGAGGCACCGATCAGCTGTGAATGTCCCTCTGTGTCTTTATATGTCCCTCTGTGTCTTTATATGTCCCTCTGTGTCTTTATATGTCCCTCTGTGTTTTTATATGTCCCTCTGTGTTTTTATATGTCCCTCTGTGTCTTTATATGTCCCTCTGTGTTTTTATATGTCCCTCTGTGTCTTTATATGTCCCTCTCTGTACCTCAGTGTTCTCTCTGTACCTCAGTGTTCCGTCGGTCAGTTCCTCTGGTTCTGTCGCGCCGCCGCGGCCTCGTCTGACCACACGCTCAGTGTTTGTCTCACACGCTCAGTGTTCGTCCCACACGCTCAGTGTTTGTCCCACATGCTCAGTGTTTGTCCCACACGCTCAGTGTTTGTCCCACACGCTCAGTGTTTGTCCCACACGCTCAGTGTTTGTCCCACACGCTCAGAGTTTGTCCCACACGCTCTTTTCTCACACGTGTGTCCTGGTTATTGGTTTTTAATTAAACGTGTTTTGGGACACGTTTTAGACACAACAGCAAAATGTCACCAGCAAATCAATAAACCGTGTCCCCACAATCGCAACATGCATTTTTCAGTCGCCGCTGGTTTATTAGCGCAGGGTCAAAGGTCAAATCAATCTCAAAACTGCCAACACTTCATAACACGCGTGTCTGCGTGTTTGGAAAAGGATTTATGGGAAATTATGAACGTTTGTGTTTGGCACAAAACACGAAATGGAATCCACAGATGAAAACAGCTGACGCCTGTGATGTTTGTGCGGCGGGATTTTATTTTACATACGACGAGTCAGCGCTTTATTTTGAGATTATACGTCGTCAAACCGCCATTTTGTTTTGCCTTTAACTGTAACATTTTAAAAACAAAATGGCCGACAGAAGTGTTTGAGTTTAATCTTTAATCTCTTATTTTCAAGACGCCATTTTGTCAATCTGCCCCGTTTAACCTCCACCTGTACACGCCCCCTGTGACACGCCCCCTGTGACACGCCCCCTGTGACACGCCCCCTGTGACACGCCCCCTGTGACACGCCCACTGTGACGTCCGCTCTTCCTTCTCAGTTTTATTTTCTTAATCGTTGATACTCGTAGATTCTGCAGCGTCGCGTCGTCATTTTGGTACAAATGTAAAAAAACGCTCTGCTCTGGTGTGATGTGTATCTGTCCACAGGGGGCGCTGCAGAAATAAACATATAACAGAGACAGAGCTGTTATTAAAGCAGAACCCTGAGCCAGCGCCCTCTGCTGGATAAATCAGACTTATTGAGCTTGTGTCTCTATGGTTCTCATCTCTGTGGATTTAAATCACAATATTCACCTAAAACCACTTCATAAAAGAAACATGAAACTGATTTCAAGTTAGAAAACTGCAGTGTCCAACGTCGTCGTAAACGTCGTCACAACAAAGCGCCCCGTGACGACGTTTACGATGAATATTTCTCTTTTCGTTATGAATGATCCGTCCCGTTTACCTGCTCGTTAGACTCGAGGTCTCGGCTCGTGACCCGCCCGTGACCCGCCCGCGAGCGCCCGCTGCGTCTCCGTGGCTCTAATGTGACTCCGCTCCGAGTGTCGGGGTCTGGATGAACGAGCAGCGTGAGAGGGGGGCACGTCCCAGCGGAGGGGGGTCTAAAAAGGCTTAGCGAGTCCCATCAGACGCCGCGTTCTGGCCCTTAGCTCCTCAACAGAGCACGGCTAATCTGAGGGCGCTCCGGGCTGTTCCTTTCTCCCGCCGCACCCCCCTCCTCTGTTTGCCGCCCGCCCCAAGGACGTGGTTTGTGAGAGCGGCGGCGCTGACCTCTCCTCTCAGACTGATCGGCTGGAGATTCGTATCAGCGTCCCGTCTCTCCACACGCGGCGTTAGGCGCAATTTTAGCACAAAAGGTCGAGCGTCAAGGTGAAATGAAACACATTCTTTACACAGACTGATCCGGTTCTACGTTTCGCCGCAGCTCCAGACGAAACGCTCATGTTTGGGATCGACAGGTTAAACGGCGTGAAGTGAGATAAAGATCTAGAATCATGACAGTGGCTCAGTTGGTAGAGTTTGGCTGGAGTGTTTGCCTCGTGGTGTCTGAAGGTTTGTGGTTTGAATCCCGCTCTCCACATAAAAATGTGACGTTTACAGTTTCATTAGTGACGTTAAATCATTTTGTTCATTTTCTGCTTCAAAAAATGTAAGATTTTCAACAGATGTGATTTCACAGTTTAGTCACGGCGTCATTAATCCTGAATAATCTCACTATAATCTTAATACTAATTAGTAAAGTCCTCTGTGCAGTGCATTATGGGTACTGTAGTCCTCTGTGCAGATGAACACAATTGCTTCTGTGTTTCTTTTCCAAACAGACTCAGACATGAGAGCACCAAATAATCTGAAGTGGAAACAGATGAGAGTGATGCTTCACCTCCTCCCACCTCCTCCCCCCGTCCCCCTCCCTCTTCACCTCCTCCCCCCGTCCCCCCCGCTCCCCCGGGCGCTGGTGTCAGGTCTGAAGAATAGGACAGCTGTATCCAGATCAGCCCAAGACCTACAAGCCCCTAGAGGCGGGATTAGGCCAATTAGGAGCTGTCAATCACTCGGATGTACGGCGGGCGGATGGATCGATGACAGAGGAGAGGGAGGAGAGGGAGGAGAGGGAGGATGGTGGAGGAGAGGGAGGAGGTGGAGGAGAGGGAAGAGGTGGGGCAGGAGACAGGTTTAGGTTTGACTTTTACACCGTGATTCTTCTTCGGTGGGCAGTTTTTTTCAGGATTCACACACGAGCTGAGGGAAAAGAGGAGGTGGAGCGGGAGGAGGTGGAGCAGGGAGGAGGTGGAGCAGGGAGCAGCGGTGAGGCCGGTCACATGTGTCCAGTCAGCCATGTTTAAGAGGCTGTGACAGCTCACCTCTGACCGCTCGCTCTGTGAGCATCTCAGCTTCAGAGCAACAGAAACACAAAGAACCTCTGCAACCTCTGCTCCTCCCTGTCCTCCCTCTGCTCCTCCCTGTCCTCCCTCTGCTCCTCTCTGTCCTCCCTCTGCTCCTCCCTGTCCTCCCTCTGCTCCTCCCTGTCCTCCCTCTGCTCCTCCTTGTCCTCCCTCTGCTCCTCCCTGCCCTCCCTCTGCTCCTCTCATCCTCCCTCTGCTCCTCCCTGTCCTCCCTCTGCTCCTCCCTGTCCTCCCTCTGCTCCTCTCATCCTCCCTCTGCTCCTCCCTGTCCTCCCTCTGCTCCTCTCGCCTTCACTTGTGCCACTCTGTCTTCACCTCTCCCCTCTCCTCTCCTCCTCTCATTTCCTGAGCTCCTCTCCTCTTGTTTCTTCAGCTCTTTTCTCCTCTCTCCTCTCTTTTCCTCTAATTTCCTCAGCTCCTCTCTCCTCTCGTCTCCTCTCTCCTCTCCTCCTCTCATCTCCTCCTCTCCTCTCCTCTCCTCTCCTCCTCCTCCTCCTCCTGTTCAGTTCAGATGTGCTGAGCGTTACTCGTCCTCCATTCTGTCGTCTGTATGTTCTTCCTCTTTTGTGTGACTTCCTCTTCCTCTCTCTTGTGACTCTTTTATTCGTCTCTTTCCTCTTTCACTCTGTGTCTTTGTCTTTCGTTCATTCACTCGTCTCTTTTTAAAAGAGCCTCAGTTTTTCATATTTAGATCCGACAGATGTGACTCTTTAAACGTCTCGTCCTCTGTGATTGGACAGATGTGACTCTTTAAACGTCTCGTCCTCTGTGATTGGACAGATGTGACTCTTTAAACGTCTCGTCCTCTGTGATTGGACAGATGTGACTCTTTTAAACGTCTCGTCCTGTGATTGGACAGATGTGACTCTTTAAACGTCTCGTCCTCTGATTGGACAGATGTGACTCTTTAAACGTCTCGTCCTCTGTGATTGGACAGATGTGACTCTTTAAACGTCTCGTCCTCTGCGATTGGACAGATGTGACTCTTTAAACGTCTCGTCCTCCGTGATTGGACAGATGTGACTCTTTAAACGTCTCGTCCTCTGTGATTGGACAGATGTGACTCTTTAAACGTCTCGTCCTCTGCGATTGGACAGATGTGACTCTTTAAACGTCTCGTCCTCTGCGATTGGACAGATGTGACTCTTTAAACGTCTCGTCCTCTGCGATTGGACAGATGTGACTCTTTTAAACGTCTCGTCCTCTGATTGGACAGATGTGACTCTTTAAACGTCTCGTCCTCCGTGATTGGACAGATGTGACTCTTTAAACGTCTCGTCCTCCGTGATTGGACAGATGTGACTCTTTAAACGTCTCGTCCTCCGTGATTGGACAGATGTGACTCTTTAAACGTCTCGTCCTCTGTGATTGGACAGATGTGACTCTTTAAACGTCTCGTCCTCTGTGATTGGACAGATGTGACTCTTTAAACGTCTCGTCCTCTGTGATTGGACAGATGTGACTCTTTAAACGTCTCGTCCTGTGATTGGACAGATGTGACTCTTCTCTTTTTTTCTCTTTCGTTATTAGAGCCTGATTCTTTATTAACCATCTGCTCCTTCCTCACTTCATCTCTTTTTGCGAGCCCCTCCCCTCCTTCTCTCCTCCTCCTTCTCCTCCTCTCCTCCTCTCCTCCTCTCCTCCTTCTCCTCCTCTCCTTCTCTCCTTCTCCTCCTTCTCCTCCTTCTCCTCCTTCTCCTCCTCCTCTTGTTGATCTTTTCCTCCTCGTGGTGCAGATTTGAGCCACTGAGTCAAACTGATAAACTGTGTCCAGAGTCGAGGACAAGGGCGGAATTCAGACGAGACAGAATGTGTGTGATATTTGTGTGATTTTTTTTAGTAATATTTTGTGGTATTTTTGTGATATTTTTGTAATATTTTTGTGATATTTTGTGATATTTTTGTAATATTTTTGTGATATTTTTGTGGTATTTTTGTGATATTTTTGTAATATTTTTGTGATATTTTTGTGATATTTTTGTAATATTTTTGTAATATTTTGTGATATTTTTGTGATGTTTTTGTGATATTTTGTTATATTTTTGTAATATTTTTGTGATATTTTTGTAATATTTTTGTGATATTTTTGTAATATTTTTGTGATATTTTTGTTATATTTTTGTAATATTTTTGTGATATTTTTGTAATATTTTTGTGATATTTTTGTGATATTTTTGTGATATTTTTGTGATATTTTGTTATATTTTTGTAATATTTTTGTGATATTTTTGTAATATTTTTGTGATATTTTTGTAATATTTTTGTGATATTTTTGTAATATTTTTGTGATATTTTTGTGATATTTTTGTGATATTTTGTTATATTTTTGTAATATTTTTGTGATATTTTTGTAATATTTTTGTGATATTTTTGTAATATTTTTGTGATATTTTTGTTATATTTTTGTAATATTTTTGTGATATTTTTGTAATATTTTTGTTATATTTTTGTGATATTTTTGTAATATTTTTGTGATATTTTTGTAATATTTTTGTGATATTTTTGTGATATTTTTGTGATATTTTGTTATATTTTTGTAATATTTTTGTGATATTTTTGTAATATTTTTGTGATATTTTTGTAATATTTTTGTGATATTTTTGGCCTGTGTCTCTAGTTTTCTGAGGTGGAACATGACAAAGTACAAATATGAAGTACTGTGCATATGTCAGGTATTTGTACTTTACTTAAGTATATTACAGTGGATACTTTTTAATTTTACATCACTGCATTTCCTCAGCTCCTCCTCTCGTTTCCTCTCCTCCTCCTCGTACAGTTCAGAGCAGTATTTGTACTTTGTACTTGTACTTTGTACTTGTATTTGTACTTGTATTTGTACTTGTATTTGTACTCTTGCTGAAAAGGCTGAGAGTTTATTTTTATTTTTAACACTTCTACTTGAGTATTTTTGCTCCAGTATCTGTACTTTTACTAAAGTAACAGAATGCAGTACTTTTTCTCTGCTCCTTGTCACTTACTCTGGAGCTTTGGGGCAGATTTCAGTGTCTGTCCAGGAACGAGGAGGTTGCTGGTTCAAGTCCAGCCTGGGGACTTGTTTTTGTGCTCTTGGGCAAGACTCTGGTCCCAGTTTAATGTGTTTGGGTGAAACGAGACGACGTCCAGAGGGACAAACGTCTCCTAAAGTCCACACAGCGTCCTGACTGTAATGAGACGCCATGTTTGACCTAATAGTGCAGGGATTGTGTCGTCATATATCAGAGAGTATTGTTTAAACCTAATGTTAAAGATTCTAAAGATGCTAAAGGCTAAAGATGCTGAAGGTTAAAGATGCTAAAGACTAAAGATGCTAAAGGCTAAAGATGCTAAAGGCTAAAGATGCTAAAGGCTAAAGATGTTCAAGGTTAAAGATGCTAAAGGCTAAAGATGCTAAAGACTAAAGATGCTAAAGGCTAAAGATGCTAAAGGCTAAAGATGTTCAAGGTTAAAGATGCTAAAGGCTAAAGATGCTAAAGACTAAAGATGCTAAAGACTAAAGATGCTAAAGGCTAAACGTCACATTCATGTAAAATCGTCTCCACAGTTTCAGATGTTTCCTCCTGCGTCGTTTCGGGTTAAACTAAATGTTTCTTGTTTCCTGTTTCGCTGACGTTTCTCTACAGATTAAAAAACTGTTTTTGTTGAATCGAGCTGATAAAATAAAACAGAGCAGTGAGAATCTGCGTCGCTCCGAGTCCTGAGTCTGAGGACGGACACGTCTGAGTCTGAGAGTGTGAGGGTCAGGGGGGTGGGCTCTGTTTGTCTGGGGCGCTCATGCACAAGAGCAGAACTGCCACACTCACTTAGACAGGCCTGAGTGGACACGAGGGACGGGCCCGGGACGCTCAGTGGACACGAGGGACGGGCCCGGGACGCTCAGTGGACACGAGGGACGGGCCCGGGACGCTCAGTGGACACGAGGGACGGGCCCGGGACGCTCAGTGGACACGAGGGACAGGATGTCTTTGGGTTGATTCATCTGATCCTGTCCCGTTTTGTGACACAAATTTCAGACGTTTATTTTAAAGATGATGGATCGAATATCGGCGTCTAAATATCGGTTCAGTCGATGTCCTGGCTGCACAGATAAATCTTTATAATTAAACTATTTCCTGTAGTCGTCCCAGATGTTTGAACTTTTATTTATCCGTCACATTTGCCTCAGTTTTGTCTCATATAAAGTAAATAAATGTTTTGAGTCTCTGTTCTGGTATCGGTTGATCGTGAATCGGCCGATACTTAAACTTTTCTGCGTCGGTGCGTCTTTGTCCAGACTCACTCTCACCTCGAGTCCAGATTTACACAGAAATGTCACAAAAGTCTGAGATAACTGTGTGTGAAGGAAAAAAACGAGATGAGACAGAAACAGACGACTCCTGACCCGACTCTGAAGCACCGGGAAAAACTGGACTTTTATGAAACGGAAAAATGCAGTTGGTTTGGAGTCGGACTCGTGTGCGGCGTTTTCTCTGTTTGTTCAATATTTTATGAAAGAAAAAATCATAATATTCATTTGTTGGTCTGTTGCTCAAGGCCTTTGTTTTTTAAAATGCAGATCGAACAGAAATCGTGTTTAAAAAGGCTGATCATAAATAAACGATGTAATATTTATGGCAGCGTGTGAGCTGGTCGTAAACGCACTCCCGGGCTCTAGGGGGCGCTCCTCTGCAGACTCTTGTGTGTTTAGCGTCTTATTTGTCGTATTTGACGTTTCACTAAACTCTGTGTCCGGCTCATGACTCACTCAGTATCGGCTCTCGTCGGGCTTTTCTTGTGTCGTGTTTGTGAGTTTTCCAAACGTTCCCGGGGCGGCGGCGGCGGCGGCGCCGGGCCCTGGGTTCTCGTCGTGTCTTTTCTGCCGCGTCTTTCACTTCAGAACAAGCAGATTTTCCGCCTGTTTTAACCCTTAAGGAGGCGCTGAATTATTCATGGCTGTAGCTCGCTCTCGTTTTGGTCGCGTCACAAAGACGTGCGTTTGTAAATGAGGCTGATCTTCAGACAAGACCCGTTTGTCCCGAGGACGCGCTGGACCCGCCGCCCGTTCACCACAATGACCCTTTCATCCCGAGAGCTGCAAACACAATCTGTTTATCTGTGTGAGACAATGAGACACGAACAACACACACACACAGGTACACACACAACACACACAGGTACACACACAACACACACACAGGTACACACACAAATACACACACAGGTACACACACAACACACACAGGTACACACACAACACACACACAACACACACAACACACACACAACACACACACAGGTACACACACAACACACACACAAATACACACACAACACACACACAGGTACACACACAACACACACACAAATACACACACAACACACACACAGGTACACACACAACACACACAGGTACACACACAACACACACACAACACACACAACACACACACAACACACACACATATACACACACAACACACACACAAATACACACACAACACACACACAGGTACACACACAACACACACACAACACACACACACACAGGTACACAACAATCAAACATGAAGACAGGGGGCGGAGACACACACACACATATATATACACACACATATACACACACAAACACATATATACACATACACACACAGGTACACAACAATCAAACATGAAGGCAGGGGGCGGAGACACACACACAAACACACACACAGAGAGCAGCCTGACACACACACATATACACACACATACACACCCCAACACACACACTGGACTCAGATCATTGTCCAAATTGTCCAGCTCTGTCCTGAAACGGGGAGAGTTTGTATGGAGGTCTGTGGACGGCTTTGTGGTGGTCGGCGGGGGCGGGGGCGGGGCCTTTTTGTGTGACGGGGATCACACTCTGGATTTAGAGAAAAGACGAGTCATGTTTTTCACTGAGCCAAAGGTCCATGGTTCAAATCCTGGTCTTGACATAAACTTCACCCACAGATTAAGAGCGAGGTCCACGAGCAAGACACTTAACCCGTGTGTATGTGAGTGGGGGGGGGGTGTGTCTGTGTGTGTGTGTGTGGGGGGGGGGGGGGTGTCTGTGTCTGACTCTGGCCTATTTTTATTGGTCCTCTGTCTTTTGCTGAACTGACCCACTTGATTTTACGCAATATTTTTACATCACATTTGGTTTTAACACAAAACGAGCTGAAATTTTACTTTTTTCACTCGTCTTATTGCACCACAGTTGTTTTATTTCTCTACACGTGGATTTATTTTGAATTATCTGGGCCATATTTGCTCTTGGGCCGATGTTTGGGTCAGTGTAAATGTGTTTTAGAAATAAATTTGACCTTGACCTAAAAAACATCACACTGCACTTTGATACAAACCACGAAGGCGTCGACACTAAACTGCACCAGTGTAAACGGCCCGGTGTGGACGGCCCAGTGTTCCGATGACCCACCTCTGCGGCCCACTTCTGCGGCCCACCTGTTTGAATATGTGGTCCGTGTGTTTGGGTTTTAAGTGACTGAGGCTCAATCGTTAATAAACAGTTAGTTCCTCATGAGTTACGTCTTTGTTCATGTTTTATTAAGTGTATTTAAGAGTCTCGTTCACATGGGGCTGTACAGTTTTAGTGAAGCTGAGGCTGAAGCTGAAGCTGAAGCTGAAGCACACACACACACACACACATATAAAAGGCTGGATGTGTCTGGTGAGTGCTGCTCTGAGCCTGACTCCATCTGTGTGTAATCAGAAGTGGGCCTGCTGTTTGGGCCGTGCTGTTCTATTCTGGGCCGCTGTACGGGGGCCCCTCTCTGCTCTGATGACTTTAGCAGTGAGGGCCTCTTCCTGTGGCTTTGGCAGTGGCTCTGATCGTCTGCGTCTGGCCCAGACTTCTGCTGCTCACATTACTCCACGAACAAACCCTTCGCTCCAGAGACACATTCTTGGACTTTTCTTTCTTGATTAAAAGGCTCAGAGTTTCTGTATTTTCCTCGTCTTCAGTTTTAGTTTTTAATGCAGCTCATCGACTCAAAAGTCTTTTCTTTTTTCACTTATTTTCCACCAACAAAATGGACGTCACAGGATCGAGTTTGGACTTTGAGAAAATCCAAACAGCAGCACGTTTAGTTTGAACAAACACAGACTTAAATCAGACGTGTTCTTCAATCTGTTCAGATGTTTCTCCAGGTTCTTGTCGTTTCTTCTCATTTTCCTCTGAAGTTGTTTTTTTTGACTGATTCACGTTCGACCTTTTTCTATTTTCAAGACGCCATTTTGTCAACCTGCCCCCGATTTGTTTCTTTTCTTAAGTTGTTTCAGTTGAATATTGTGATTTAAAATGTGTAAATTATAACAAAATGACCCACAGAGGTGAGAACCATAGAGACTCAAGCTCCACGGGGCCGATTCAGACTCGAACTGAAACGACACAGACCCGTGTGTGGACGAGGCTGTTTAGATATTCATTAGCTCCATTTGCTGATGAGGAGCGCGTTTAAAAGCTCCTTTAGTCTGAGTGAAAGCGCCGAGTGGGTGGTCCTGTCAGGGGTCAGGGGGCGTCGTCGTGGAAACAGGGGTCGGTATTTCCTGTTAAAATGATACAATACAGTAGCGTGGTAAAGAGTGTGCCTTCTTTACATGACAGTTAACCTGCTGTGGTAAAGTCTGTGTCACCTCCGCCTCCTCTGCGCCTCCTCTGTGTCCCCTCTGTGTCCCCTCTGCGCCCCCGCCCCCTCCTCCGCCCCCTCCGCCCCCCTCCGCCCCCGCCGTGGGCCCCTAAAGCCCATAAACGCCTGACAAATGAGGCCAGTGTCATGTAAATGCAGAGGTCGTGTTTGTTCCTGAGCCGTCGTGAGGTTTTCTCTGCTCGGGTCAGATAAAGATCCGATCCACTTTATTTCTATCGCACGTTTCATAAATAAAACAAAGTGCGGCACGAAAACAGACATAAAATAAAGTGGAAATATAAAATAAAGCTCCGTGTAACTCCTCTTCTAGTTACATTACTGCGCGAATAAAGACGATAAAACCGGAGGAAAAAAAGTCAAGAATCCTGCACCGTGACATCACCGCGTTCTACAGCCAATCACATTTAACACAGATGAAGAGGCTAAAATGATGTTGTCCAAATGTTTTTTTGTTGTAACACAGTGAGGTCTTGGGTCGAGTCACTTGTTGAATTTACTTTTTCAGATATAAACGTGTAAATATCGATAGAATAAAGTGACTCCGCCCCCTTCAGACAGTATGACATCATCACAGTGGAGAGTCATAAAAGCTCCAATGAAACGGCCCCAGGAGCGTCGCACTGTTCTGCACTGGAGCTAATGAAGAGCGGAGGCTTTTGAAGGAAATGAAAGCCCCGGGCGCTCTCTGCTGCCCCCTGGCCGCCCCTCAGGGTAACAGCTTATGTGTCAATCTGCCCCAGAGGTGAGACAGGAGTTTTGTTTTTTGTTTTTGTAGATGTCAGGGGCGTTTGAGATGGTGGGTCACATGTCAGCGCAGTAATACAGAGAGAAGGGCCATCAGAAGTACTCAGAATCAGAAACTATCGATACTCAAACTAGTATCAATACTATAAAATGAAATAAACAGGACAAAACTGGACTTTTTCTGGACAGTTTTAGAACGGCCTTGAGCTTCATCTGAACAAAACAGCACAACATAATTAGCCCAGTGTCTAAAAGAACGTTATTTTATTGATCGTTTGTAGTAAATGGACATATTTCTTTGCGCTGAAATGGAGCTTGATATTTTAGAATCGGAGGTTTGTGCTGAAACAGATGAGCTAAAGCGCTAACGTCACCGACACGCAGCTTCCTACGCAGTCGTTCTCAGTGTAACGTCGGGCGCCGTTGTTCTGAGGATAAGTATCTGTACAAAGTCTCGTCTGAAGTCGTGAGTCGATGGAGCAGAGACGAGGTCGGCCGTGACAGGTGTGTGTTTCATGCAGATGTCATCATGTCTCGCTCTCGTAATCACTCCGCCTTCATCTCCTGGAGTTTTGACATCAGCCCCGACCAGAGGTGACACACAAGAGGTAAAAACAGAAAGAACAGAGACTCAGGATGTCGACTCGAGCTGCAACTGAAAAAGACCTGGAAAAAAGTCTCATTTGAAATAAAACACGTTTGTGATGAACCACCTTTTTCTCAGACAAGCAGCGACAAACACAGAAACTGTGTCAAAACAAAGGTGTTCAGATGTTCGACCGTGTTCAGTTGTTTGACCGTGTTCAGTTGTTTGACCGTGTTCAGTTGTTTGACCGTGTTCAGTTGTTTGACCGTGTTCAGATGTTTGACCGTGTTCAGTTGTTTGACCGTGTTCAGATGTTTGACCGTGTTCAGTTGTTTGACCGTGTTCAGATGTTTGACCGTGTTCAGTTGTTCGACCGTGTTCAGGGGCTGTTGTTCTGGTCACTCGTTTTGTTCAAAAGTTTCTGTTCCGTCTTCTCTGACCTGCAGAGCTCCATGACCTGCCAGTGTCTCATAAACCCTCTCATGTAGGGCCCTCAACACCAGAACACAGCGGCCCGATAGTCTCTGGTAGTCTCTCGTAGTCCCTGTAGTCCCTGGTAGGCCCTGGCAGTTTCTTTAGTCCCTCGTGGTCCCTCCTGGTCCCTCCTGGTCCCTCGTGGTCCCTCCTGGTCCCTCCTGGTCCCTCCTGGTCCCTCCTGGTCCCTCGTGGTCCCTCCTGGTCCCTCCTGGTCCCTCGTGGTCCCTCGTTGTCCCTCCTGGTCCCTCGTGGTCCCTCATAGTCCCTCGTGGTCCCTCCTGGTCCCTCCTGGTCCCTCGTGGTCCCTCCTGGTCCCTCCTGGTCCCTCGTGGTCCCTCGTTGTCCCTCGTTGTCCCTCCTGGTCCCTCGTGGTCCCTCATAGTCCCTCGTGGTCCCTCGTTGTCCCTCCTGGTCCCTCGTGGTCCCTCATAGTCCCTCGTGGTCCCTCCTGGTCCCTCCTGGTCCCTCGTGGTCCCTCCTGGTCCCTCCTGGTCCCTCGTGGTCCCTCGTTGTCCCTCCTGGTCCCTCGTGGTCCCTCATAGTCCCTCGTGGTCCCTCCTGGTCCCTCGTGGTCCCTCCTGGTCCCTTGTTGTCCCTCGTTGTCCCTCATTGTCCCTCCTGGTCCCTCCTGGTCCCTCGTGGTCCCTCCTGGTCCCTCGTTGTCCCTCGTGGCCCCTCGTGGTCCCTCGTTGTCCCTCGTTGTCCCTCGTTGTCCCTCGTGTCCCACACTTCTCTCCCGTCGTGTTTTGGTCCGTTGTGTGTTTCTGTTCGGGGGGAGAGCAGATTGCTTTGACCCGGGTCATGTCTATAATCATCCACACCTCGCTCTGGTCAGCGCTGCAGGGCTGGACTGTCCACTCCTCTGTCCTCTGTCCTCTGTCCTCTGTCCGTCTGAACACGTCTCATGGAGGAATCAGCAGTTTGCTTTGAGAAACGATGGTGTGATTTCAGATTCAGTTTGTCTCTTTTTCTGGACACACCATGATGTCCTCCCAGAGTAACACCCCAGAGCCAAAGTGGAATTACCCACAGTCCTTTGCTGTGTTTCCATGACGATTATAAATATTCACAGACGTCGTAGAAAAACCCGTCGTCCCAGAGTCACATTTTCAGCTCGTCGCTCCAGATCCTTCACCTTAAAGAGCGTCCGGACTCAGCCCCTCGACGCTTTAATCGACACTAAAAATAATTCTGCTGAATGTTCCTGTTGGGTTTGTCCCGTTTCCCTGAGAGCGGCGTGTTATTGTCGGGTGTGCTCTCCCCGCTCTCCCATCATGCCCCGGGGCACACGTGTGTATGTGTGTATGTGTGTATGTGTGTATGTGCGCGCACACGGCCGTTTATCAGCCTCCGCCGGAAACCCGCCGTGCGCCGCCGCCGCCAGAGTGTGTGAAAACAGCAGATACAGATACACACTGGTCCCTCCAGACACTCCGTCCACACATATAAAGCTTCTGTATTAAGTCCATTTACTCCCAAACAGAAACAGAAAATATAGTTTTTAATTCTCTCTAAACTGGTGCAGTTTTGCTTTAACTTTTGTGTCACTTTAATAAAACCAAACCCTGAAAAACACTCAAGACAAATCCATTTTTATTTTCTAAAAGTGAGAGTTTGTTTAAGGCCGAGGGGCCGGACTCACTTTAGTCTAAATGATGAGGCCAGAGCTGAGCATCGATCCAGCCCCTGTCCCCCCGATACAGAGAACAGCTCCCTGAGGGACAGGGGCCTCCTGAGGGACAGGGGCCTCCTGTGGGACAGGGGCCTCCTGAGGGACAGGGGCCTCCTGAGGGACAGGGGCCTCCTGAGGGACAGGGGCCTCCTGAGGGACAGGGCCCGGGCTGAGGGCCGTGGTCATGGTTTCTTTAAGATTGAGATTCATTGATGAAGGTTTTTTCATGTCCGATCTTCATATCGATTGTTTAAAATCCAGAGAATCTGTCGATATTTTGGAGCTGATCCGTCTGGGGCTGATTTAGATTTGTTTCTTTTTTTCGATCTGTGTTCAGACTCTGCTGTTTCCTTTTTGTTTTTAAGTGTAAATTTAAAACTTTGTGTGGATTTTTTTACAGCAGCAGCAGATCCATCAAAACTAAACATCGAGCTGAGCTGGAGATTTAAGATCGAAAACTGATACGATAAAAAGAACAAATATCGACCCAACCGATATATCGATCCATCTCTAAAGAGACATGGCCCTTTAAGTCACAAGATCAGACCTGAAACATGAAACATGTGTCCACAAAGAGTTTTGTGTGTTTTGGCGAAGAGGAAGTCCTGAGTATTTCTGTCCTGAGTATTTCTGTCCTGAGTATTTCTGTAGTATTTCAGGGCTGTTGCCCCCGTCGTCTCCACTGTGGAGACATTTTTTTTACACATTATTATATCAGATGTCCCGATTATTGTCGACTCTTTTTATCTCGATAAATTTTGATAGATTTTGTTTCTTGTCCCTCGTCCCGAGTGTCTCTGTTTTATTTGTCTCTGAACATGTCGTTGTGGTTTTAAATGCAGCTCACACAAACAAACTCACACAAACAAACAAACACACAAACAAACACACAAACACACAAACAAACAAACACACAAACAAACAAACAAACACAAACACACAAACAAACACACAACAAACTCACACAGATGATCTGACAAACCCTGAGCTTCATCCAGAGGCTTCAGCCCAAAAATCAATGTGCGTCCTTCAGAGGTCACGACCTTTACCTGCTGATGCTCTTTCCCAAATTAAGAGTGTATCTCGTTACATAGGAGCACTCCACAGACGCACACCTCGAATTACAACATGATGACAAAGCTCCTGCTGCTCCTGCTGCTCCTGCTCCTCCTGCTCCTCCTGCTGCTCACACCAAGAAACTCAATATCCTTTTAACATTCAGTTAGCACGAACAGAACAACAGCGTCTGAGAACGACACGAGAACAAACAGTTTACACTATGAGCCTCAATGAGAGAGAGGAGGAGGAGGAGGAGGAGGAGGAGGAGGAGGAGGGAGAGGGGGAGGAGGGAGAGGAGGAGGAGGGAGAGGGGGAGGAGGGAGAGGAGGAGGAGGAGGAGGAGGAGGAGGGAGAGGAGGAGGAGGAGGAGGGAGAGGGGGAGGAGGAGGAGGGAGAGGGGGAGGAGGGAGAGGGGGAGGAGGAGGAGGGAGAGGAGGGGAGATACAGAGGGGGAGCCACTAAAAATACACCTGCAAAACATCAGGCGGCCCTGACGACCAGGACACAGCGTTTCACTCACACTGATAACACCGAGCCACGGCCCGGAGCCACGGCCCGGAGCCACGGCCCGGAGCCACGGCCCGGAGCCACGGCCCAGAGAGACGGCCCAGAGAGCGAGTGTGATGCTAACTGTAGGCACTGCTCTGTCTGAGGCTGTGGTACATGCTAGTTAGCATTAGCCAACAGTTTGTCTCAGACTAAATCACTTTTGGATTTTTTCTTGAGTTTTCAGATGATTTTAAACTTATCCGTCCGTGTTTCTAATGAGTGCATTGTGTCTCCGTGGTAACCGCTGAACATCCCACCATAGAGACACACACAGGGCCCCCCAGCGCGACGTCACACCTCAGTATCAGCGTGTGTATTTTTAAAAGTACAGGGTGGGAGTGCTGTGTGATATCGGCTCCGTGTCTCCTGGAGCGTGGGCTGAGCCTCTTTTAGCCTCGTCTTCAGACGCTTCTTCCTCGGAGCTTCAGGAATATTTTAGGAAACTCTGCGTTTACAGGTAACGACAACGGAACACGGAACGACAACGGAACACGGAACGAGAGGTCGATACAGAGAAATACGGAATAAACGATAATATTTAAACTTTATTCCACTGACACAACGACAGCAACAAACAGAGTCAAACATCTGAGATAAACAAATAAAATATAAATAAACAACAGAAAAATAAATAACAGAACGACCCAACGATTAAACACAGAAGTACACAAGAGTATGACAACTAAAACAACAATACTGCAAAGAAAAAGTACAAACATGTAGCTCCTGTTTCATGAAGTGAACGATGAGTCTCTGCAGTGACTCGTCCAGTGAGGACCCTGTGTCTCTGTCCCGTCTGGACCTGTGTGTGTGTGTGGGGGGGGGGTGTGTCTGGACTTTTGTGTGTGTGGGGTGTGTGTGTGTGTGTTGTTTTTCTGTTGCTGCTCGACTTTTTTTCCTCTGATTTGACTCAGGACGATGTTTCGCTCGTTTATTCTGAACAAACTCATGAATCTCACAAAAGAAAAGACGATTTGGACCAAATTTAACTACGACTTTAGATCTGAGCCCCCGGGACAGAGAGGGACAGGAGAGGGACAGGAGCGGGACAGGAGCGGGACAGGAGAGGGACAGGAGAGGGACAGGAGCGGGACACATTCTCAAATGGAGCGTCTTTGTCCTCGTTGACTTGACTCTTGTCCTCAGTCGTGTCTTTAAACTCTGTGAGACTCTGAGTGAGGAGACGTTTAGAGGAGCTGATCCTCAGAGACACTGCTCCTCCTCCTCCACCTCCTGCAGTGGATTTGTGCTGCTTCATCCCAGTCTGCTCCTGTCTCCTCCTTCTTGCTTCTATCTGCTCCTCTCTCCCCTGGGCCCCCCATTCTCTCCTCCTCCCTGCTCCTGTCGCCTCCTGTCTCCCCTTCCCTCCTACTCCAAGCTCCTCTATTCTCCCTGCTCCTCTCTCCTCCTCCCTGCTTCTGTCTCCTCCCCCCTGCTCCTGACACCTTCTCTCTCCTCCTCTCTCCTCTGGTCATCCTGCCCTCTCTTTCCTGTTCCTCTCTCCTCCTCTCTCCTCCTCCCGCCTCCTCCCTCCTCCTCCTCTCTCCTTCTCCCTCCTTCTCCCTCCTCCTCCCTCCTCTCTCCTCCTCCTCTCTCCTCTCTCCTCCTCCTGTCCTCTCTCCTCCTCCTCCTCTCTCCTCTCTCCTCCTCTCTCCTCCTCCTCCCCCCTCCCTCCTCTCTCCTCCTCCTCCCTCCAATCTCCTCCTCCTCTCTCCTCTTCCTCCTCCTCCCTCCTCTCTCCTCCTCCTGTCCTCTCTCCTCCTCCTCCTCTCTCCTCTCTCCTCCTCTCTCCTCCTCCTCTCTCCTCCTCCTCCCTCCTGCTCTCTCCTCCTCTCTCCTCCTCCTCTCTCCTCCTCCCTCCTCCTCCTCTCTCCTCTCTCCTCCTCTCTCCTCCTCCTGTCCTCTCTCCTCCTCCTCTCTCCTCCTCCTCCCTCCTGCTCTCTCCTCCTCTCTCCTCCTCTCTCCTCCTCCTCTCTCCTCCTCCCTCCTCCTCCTCTCTCCTCTCTCCTCCTCTCTCCTCCTCCTGTCCTCTCTCCTCCTCCTCCTCCCTCCTCCCTCCTCTCTCCTCCTCCTCTCTCCTCCTCTCTCCTCCCTCCTCTCTCCTCCTCCTGTCCTCGTGGGTCTTTTTCGTCCTCGTCTTTGCAGAGTGACCTGTTTTATCTGTAAAGTCTGAATCTGTGAACGACGACAGAGATAAAAGAGCCAGAGGAAAGAGGAGCCGCCCGGAATACGAACGAGCCACAGAGTGAGAACGAGCCACAGAGTGAGAACGAGTCATGGAGTCAGAGCCACAGAGTCAGAGCCACAGAGTCAGAGTCACAGAGTGAGAGTGGACGAGCAGATAAACGTCCTCACTTCTTCAGTGTTTTGTCTCAGAGTCCCTGTTTTACTCTGGTACAGTTCGTCTCTTTCAGTTTACAGTTTTTTTTCGACTTGTGCGTCGATTTTTTTTCCAAATTTTATATTTATTTCCGCTTTTTACAGTTTTATTTTGGTTTGTTTTTATGAGACTTTTTGTCCTGGAGGTTTCATGGGACAAAAGAGGGAGAGACATTCGGTACCAGTGAGGACACTACTCTCAGATTATGTCCACTGTGTCCTCAAGACCATCAGTGTGGAGCAGAGTAAAAGCCACAAGATGGAGCGAAAAAGTGTCAAACATGTCCTCACTCCTCTGTGTCCTCTGTGTCCTCTGTGTCCTCTGTGTCCTCTGTGTCCTCTGTGTCCTCACTCCTTTCTGTCCTCTCTGTCCTCTGTGCTCTCTGTCCTCACACACACCTGTTGGACGAGGCTGTGGACATCTGTGTCTCGACGTCACACAAAACTACAGATGTTACGTGTGAATTAATGCTCTAATGTGAGTTATGCCACGAGGAGGAAATTATGAAGATGTGTGTGTGTATGTGTGTGGGGGTGTGTGTGTGTGTGTGTGTGTGTGTGTAGGGGTGTGTGTGTGTCAGTTGCTGAAAGGTGTGTCTCTATGTGAAAATGAGCTCATGCTAATGCTATGCTAACAGCCATGTGGTCGTTGTTTTACAGCAGAATGAGTCTGAAAAAGTAAGAAAAGTCCACACTGTTATGACGCAACAATCTGAGCAAAATGCAAACATCATTTTGTGCCCCCTCTCTGCGGCCCCCCCTCTCTGCAGCGCCCCCTCTCTGCAGCCCCCCCTCTTTGTGCCTTGTGTTACTGTTTTCATAATAAATCTGTTTGGGCTCGGGGCGTCCGGGTCGGGGCGTCCGGGTCGGGGCGTCCGGGTCGGGGCGTCCGGGTCGGGGCGTCCGGGTCGGGGCGTCCGGGTCGGGGCGTCCGGGTCGGGGCGTCCGGGTCGGGGTGTGTTCGCTCTGGTCCTGGTCTGACTCGTGTTGATTTGTGCAGATTCATAAAACACTGGATCTTTAGTAAAATCCTTGTTTCTGACGTCAGGTTTGTGATTCTCGTTAGATTTTCCCTCTTGTTCTAAATCCGGTCTCTGTTCAGAGCAGAAACAACATTTAAACATTTAAACATTTAAACATTTAAACATTTAAACATTTAAACATTTAAACATTTAAACTTTTAAACTTCAGCCTTTTGTTTATTTCCATGAGGACGTCATGTGACTTAAAGCTCCGCCTCGTCAAACGTTGGACGCGTTTGTCGTTTCAAATGAGCTGTTTTGGTTTGTTTGTTATTTAGTGTTTTGTCATCTGTAAACAAGGAAGTGTACTGTTAGCATGCTAGTTGTTGTTTGTGTTGGCGTGAATCTGAAAGTCGTGAAATGTGTTTAAACCAAAACATGAACGTGCGAGACGACTGTTGTGATTTTGGGTGTTACAAAAATAAAATGAAAAAACTTAGACAGAGCTAACGTGCTAACGTGCTAACGCCGCGTGTGTGTGTGTGTCGGGGTGTGTTTGTGTGTGGGGGAGTGCTTGTGTGTGTGTGTGTGTGACAAATGGCCCATGACTCCATCAGTTGCACCTGCCTCAGTCAGAACGAAGGTACGAGGAGGAAGAGGAGGTGGAGGAGAAGGAGGAGGAGGAGGAGGTGGAGGGGGAGGAGGTGGAGGTGGAGGAGAGGGAGGAGGTGGAGGGGGAGGAGGTGGAGCTCTATGGAGATGATCTAAAAATAAACTGGAGCAGCCGACATGAAACAAGAGAAACAGAATTTACACCTGGACACAACAAAAGAGACAACTGTGTGTGTGTGTCTCTGTGTGTGTGTGTGTGTGTGTGTGTGTCTCTGTGTGTGTGTGTGTGTGTGTGTCTCTGTGTGTGTGTGGGGGGGGGGGGGTGCAGGGGTGTGTGGGTGTGTGTGTGTCTGAGCTGTGGAGCTGCACGAGTCTGAAAAAAAATCATCACAGTCAAAATACAGAGCTAAAAATAACACAACAAACAAATAACACAACACACAAATAACACAACACACAAATAACACAACACACAAATAACACAATAAATAAATCCCCCAGAGTTGGATCAGGACCGGGGCCCACACACTGTGGGTCGGGGCCCACACACTGTGGGTCGGGGCCCACACACTGTGGGTCGGGGCCCACACACTGTGGGTCGGGGCCGGTCCACACAGTATGGGTCAGTATTTGTGCGTTACTGTTCTGGGTTGTGTTTGAGTGGTTTGTTTTGTGCAGTTCATGTTTATAACGACTGACACAGAGACACAAGAGACGAGACACACCCAGAGCAGTGTGTGTGTGTGTGTGTGTGTGTGACAGAGTGTGTGTGTCTCCAGATGTGCAGTTGGCGGTGGCTGAGGTGGAGGCTGAGGTGGAGGCTGAGGTGGAGGCGGAGGTGGAGGTGGAGGCTGAGGTGGAGGCTGAGGTGGAGGCTGAGGTGGAGGCTGAGGTTGAGGTGGAGGCTGAGGTGGAGGCTGAGGTGGAGGCTGAGGCTGAGGTGGAGGCTGAGGTGGAGGCTCTGTTCTCCTGTTGGTCTCACTCCAGGACTGATGAGACACAGAAACAGACAATGAGCTAAAGATAAAACCACAGTCTGTTTATATAAATGCACAGAGCTAACCTGCTAGCGCCGCGCTACAAACAGGAAGTGATCATGGATGCACTTCCTGCTCCATTGACTCCTCATTCTGGTCTTAAATGTTCGTATTAACCCTCTACATGATCCTGGGGTTTTTATTTCACTATTGTGTCTGTAAATCAAGATCTGAACATTAATAACAGACAAATCAGGTCCTTCTGTCCCCGAGGTCGCTCCTGTTAGCGTTAGCAACAGGTTTGATTGACAGCGTTGCTAAGCGCCCGCTCCCTGATAAACCAGTGGTGTGGGCGGGAACAGCCTCGCTCCTGATTGGCTCTTTGGTCTCTATGACACTCGTGGTCGGATTCCAAATATGAAACTGGGCTCAGATAAATGGACCTGCTCTGACTCCATGAGCCTCAGTTAAACATTTGGAGGGAAAATAATTATATTTTGTCGTCCACCAAAAGTCCATGTGTTTTTACATTTTAAGATGGTCAAACCATGTCGTTCATGCCCTCTGTCCCTCTGTCCCTCTGACCCTCTGTCCCTCTGTCTCTCTGTCCCTCTGACCCTCTGTCCCTCTGTCTCTCTGACCCTCTGTCCCTCTGACCCTCTGTCCCTCTGTCCCTCTGACCCTCTGTCCCTCTGTCTCTCTGACCCTCTGTCCCTCTGACCCTCTGTCCCTCTGACCCTCTGTCCCTCTGTCCCTCTGACCC
Organism: Periophthalmus magnuspinnatus; assembly: GCF_009829125.3. Lineage (NCBI taxonomy): Eukaryota > Metazoa > Chordata > Actinopteri > Gobiiformes > Gobiidae > Periophthalmus > Periophthalmus magnuspinnatus. Next base: position 32,445,965 of record NC_047140.1, read on the forward strand.
TCTGTCCCTCTGTCCCTCTGTCCCTCTGTCCCTCTGACCCTCTGTCCCTCTGTCCCTCTGACCCTCTGACCCTCTGTCCCTCTGACCCTCTGACCCTCTGTCCCTCTGACCCTCTGTCCCTCTGTCCCTCTGACCCTCTGACCCTCTGTCCCTCTGACCCTCTGTCCCTCTGACCCTCTGACCCTCTGTCCCTCTGACCCTCTGTCCCTCTGTCCCTCTGACCCTCTGACCCTCTGACCCTCTGTCCCTCTGTCCCTCTGTCCCTCTGTCCCTCTGTCCCTCTGTCCCTCCGTGTTTGTGTGTAAATCTCACACTTGTGCGTTGTGGCACTTTGTGTTATTATTATTTACTTATTCATGCTCCAGACCTTTTCATCTTCTCGTGTTTATTGTTTTCAAAATCGTTTGGCGGCGATCGATGTAATTCATCAAAACAAATCAATATGAAGTATTATCACTGAAGCATCGCGGCGGCGGCGGAAACATGTGACCGTCGGACTGGGCTTTTACTCAACGTTTATTCACACATTTCACTACAGCCACGATCCAGGGCAGAGCGCCGCCTTCGCCGCCATCGCTCTCTACGAACGCTACTGTAGAGAGTTTCTCCTGTCGCCATAGTGACCCTGCGTCAGACGGACAGGGCGCCGCTCTGACCCCGTGACCTCGTCTGATCACAGAGCGTTTTGTTTCAGATTAAAGTCGTGAAAAGCGCTGCATTTGAATCCGGTTGTAGTCGTTTAAAGTTACTCCACATTTTCCTGATTCATCTTCACGGTGATGAGCGTTTAGCCCTTCTGTCCTCACAGTTCTGCTATGAACAACTAGCATGCTGACGGTGTACTTCCTGATTCTCAGAGGATAAAATGCTCAGATGCAGAGTCTCATGAACAGCTTAAGTACGAGAAAAACACTGGGAACAGTCACAAAAAACTCTCCAAAAACATCACACGAGCTGTGCCCTGATTGGTCCACGTCACACGAGCTGTGCCCTGATTGGTCCACATCACACGAGCTGTGCCCTGATTGGTCCACGTCACACGAGCTGTGCCCTGATTGGTTGTTTTGTTCATGTTGTGATTATTTTTCTCGTGTGTTGCAGATCTGTGTCCCTGAGGAACTCGGCCCTCGGTGAAGTGTCAGTGATGAGCTCAAGGTGAGAAGAGACAGAGAAACTGTCAGACTCATTTTGGTCTTAAATGTGTGAAGCCTCTACATGAATCTGGGGTTTATTTGCTTCATTTGGAGCTGGACGCTGTGGTGACGTCACACTCGCTCCATCGCGCTCGCTCCGTCTTTACAGCGTCTGTGTTTGTGATACTCTGAGGTCTTGGGTGGAGTCGCTGATAAAAATGATCAGGTTCATCATTTTTGTGACTTTACCTTTAGGATGTTTAAGTTTGAGTTTATAAGTGCAGAGAAATAAACAGGAAAACAGCGGCGCCTTGAGATCTGAAGTGTGACCCCCGCTGTCCCACGGGATGGTCCGGTCCAGACTCTGTGCTGACCCCCCCCCTCTGATGTCCTCTGAGTGTGTCCCACAGTCAGCGTATCACAGCCCTATCGCCACCCGTGCCCCTCACCCCCGCCCCCGCCCCCTCACCCCCTCACCCCCGCCCCAGAGGAGACACTGAATAGATTCAAGACTGATGGAATCAATGCTCGGTCTTATCAGGGGCTGCAGCTGACGGCCATCACAGAGCAGAGGCCCAGAGAGGAACGAGGCGTCAGAGAAAAGAGCCACGGCACAGAGAGGCACAGGAGGACAGATGAAAATGTGTGAACAGAGGTCAAAGGACAGGGGTCAGAGGTCAGAGCTGAACTGGGACTGGGTCTGGAGATAAGGCCGAGGTCCTGGTCTGGAGTCACAGTCAGATTATTCTCTCAAAAAACAAATGTCGACTGTGTAATGTTTGTTCCATTACATGTTTGTACGAGCGTGAGGAGGGTCCACCACCTGCTTGTCTCCATGGAGATTAATGCCGTACATGGAGACAAGCAGGTGGTGGACCCTCCTCCAGGAAGTTACAGAGTGCAGCTTTAAACGGGGTCCCTGTTTAGTTTTGTTGTTGTAGATAAATGTTCGATGGAAACAGACAGAGGACGTGTTTGTCTGTGGTGTTCGGCGCTGATGAAATGTTCGTCTTTGTGGCATTAATGACATGTTCTCGTTCACGTTATGATCGGGGTCTTGTTCTCGCGGTGGGGCGGCGGTGGGGCCGGGCGGCGGCGGCGGAGGGGCCCGTTCACACTGTGGTTTCAGAGTGGTGTTTGTGCAGAGCGGGGCTGGATTAGGGGCTGGATTAGGGGCTGCGCTCTTGTCACAGACGCCTATTGATTTAGGAGCAAACCTGTTCTAAATCCTGGTGTGCGAGGCTTTAGCGGCGCTCAGGGCTGATTGGATATTTAACCTTTGACCCCTGAAAACACTATCCGAGCACATGTTCTCTAACAGTCATGTCCCTGTCGCTCAGACGCCACCGCGGGGAAAATTACTTCGACTTTTGGACAAAATGAGATTCAGATTCACTGTTCGTCTCGACGTGGACGACGTCTGCGCCGCCACTTCATCAGAAAACTTTAATTTCCTCAAACATCATCAAAGTTTTTAAATCAGACGTGTTCAACAAACTGGACTTTTCAGATGTTTCTCCTGTTTCAGCCTCTGAAGTTGAGTTTAATCTTTAATCCACAATTAACCTCCACTGTGACACGCCCACTGTGACACGCCCACTGTGACACGCCCACTGTGACACGCCCACTGTGACACGCCCACTGTGACACGCCCACTGCTGTAGTGTGATGTGCCTCTGTCCATAGGGGGCGCTGCAGCATGTGGCGCTTTATTATGATGACGTTTACAGCGACGTCAGCTCCACTGGATTTGTTTCTTTCATGGTTTTAGATGAATCTTGTGATTTAAATGTGTAAATTAAACATAAACAGATAAATGCACAGAACTACAGATATTTCCTTTTTCTTGTGTTGAAGTCTGTGTCACACTCTGTGTCTTCTGCACATGTGTCTCTGTCTCTGTTTGTCTCAGTCGAGCTTCATTCTGTTCCCAGAGCTTCTTCTTCTTCTTCTTCTTCTTCTTCTTCTTCTTCTTCTTCTTCTTCTTCTTCTTCTTCTTCTTCTTCTTCTTCTTCTTCTCCTCTGACACATTTGTCTCTGTTTATGTTTGTGATGTTTTGATTCTGTCGATGTTTAAACTGTGTCTGTGATTGTGGAGCTAAAGTCCTGACCAAAGAAAGAAATATTCAGACTTTCTCTTATTGGAAAAACTTTGTGTAAATCTGAGATTTTAAAAAATGCATCTGCTTTTTGTTTTTTTGCTCCAGGAGGTTTAAGGATCTGAACAAAATCTCATTTTTAAACATAAACCTCAAATCTAAACACAAATCCACAACTCAGAAAAGATTCAGTTTGATTTTTACTAAAAAGTGCATCTGTCGACGTGTGTGTGTGTGTGTGTGTGTGTGTGTGTGTGAATGTGTGTGTGAAGGGGTGGGTGTGTGAAGGGGTGGGTGTGTGTGGGGGTGGGGGTGTGTGTGTGAGTGTGTCTCTGTATGTGTATGTGTGTGTGTGTGTATGTCGGGGTGTGTTGGTGTGTGTGTGTGACGTCATTGAGGCTCACAAGTTGATGGAGCCAGAAGTGTCCTCCATGATCGTGTCTTATTTGACATGCGGTGTTAGCAGCGTTAGCGACGTTAGCGGCGTTAGCGGCGTTAGCAGCGTTAGCGGCGTTAGCGGCGTTAGCTCTGTCCGTACAGTCTGTTGGTCTGTGTTTGTTTCTCTGTGTCTTTGTTGTTTTTTTAAATCTCCAGAAGAGCAGAGATATTTTAGACGCTGGTGGAAGAAGGAAGTGAACGTCTTTAGCCTCGTGTGACCACGGCGGCTCTGAAACAGGAACTGAAACTTCCCCGGAAAATCACAAAGTGCCAGTGACTCATTTTCCAAAGCTGTGTCCACACTCTCCCCTCCAGGGGGCGCTGTGCAGGGGTCACAACATTTTTAGTATTGTCCGAATGTCCAGTTGTTGAAAAAGTAGTGCTCTCAAAATGTCCCACAATGCACCTCACCGCACAGAGGAGGAGCCGGACGGGAGCACTGCTCTCCTGGGGCCAGTGGAGCTGAGTGTGTCACTATTGGCCCCATAAAGAGCTGACCGGCCCCCGGGGTGTGCAGCTGTAGTGTTCTGTCTTCCGTGTGTTCTGTTCCGTGTGTTCTGTTCCGTGTCTTCCATGTGTTCCGTTCCGTGTGTTCCGTTCCGTGTGTTCCGTTCTGGGGCAGGGCGCTGTGGGGATTATCCGTCGGGACAAACGTCATTAGAACATGTAAAAAAAGAGATTATTTTACATTTATCCTCCACAATGAGATTAGAGCTGAAGCGGCTCCTGAACCTGTGACTCACAAAACCACAAAAACCAGGACTGTTGCCATAGCAACAATTTAAAACAAACTTTACTTTATACCAGGAAAACACAAAGCGTCGTGTGCTGTAGCGCCCCCTGTGGACAGAGGAACATCACAGGAGAGCGGAATGTTTTTTATCATTTGTACCAAAATGACGACACTGCAGAATCTGGAGCATCAACGATTAAGAAAATAACACTAGAGATGTTCTGTGGTTGTTCTGTGGATGTTCTCTTGATGTTCTGTGGATGTTCTCTTGATGTTCTGTGGATGTTCTCTTGATGTTCTGTGGATGTTCTCTTGATGTTCTGTGGTTGTTCTCTTGGTGTTCTGTGGTTGTTCTGTGGATGTTCTCTTGATGTTCTGTGGTTGTTCTGTGGATGTTCTCTTGATGTTCTGTGGTTGTTCTGTGGATGTTCTCTTGATGTTCTGTGGTTGTTCTGTGGATGTTCTCTTGATGTTCTGTGGTTGTTCTGTGGATGTTCTCTTGATGTTCTGTGGATGTTCTCTTGATGTTCTGTGGATGTTCTCTTGATGTTCTGTGGATGTTCTCTTGATGTTCTGTGGTTGTTCTCTTGGTGTTCTGTGGTTGTTCTGTGGATGTTCTCTTGATGTTCTGTGGTTGTTCTGTGGATGTTCTCTTGATGTTCTGTGGTTGTTCTGTGGATGTTCTCTTGATGTTCTGTGGTTGTTCTGTGGATGTTCTCTTGATGTTCTGTGGATGTTCTCTTGATGTTCTGTGGATGTTCTCTTGATGTTCTGTGGATGTTCTCTTGATGTTCTGTGGATGTTCTCTTGATGTTCTGTGGTTGTTCTCTTGGTGTTCTGTGGTTGTTCTGTGGATGTTCTCTTGATGTTCTGTGGATGTTCTCTTGATGTTCTGTGGTTGTTCTCTTGGTGTTCTGTGGTTGTTCTGTGGATGTTCTCTTGATGTTCTGTGGTTGTTCTGTGGATGTTCTCTTGATGTTCTGTGGTTGTTCTGTGGATGTTCTCTTGATGTTCTGTGGTTGTTCTGTGGATGTTCTCTTGATGTTCTGTGGATGTTCTCTTGATGTTCTGTGGATGTTCTCTTGATGTTCTGTGGATGTTCTCTTGATGTTCTGTGGATGTTCTCTTGATGTTCTGTGGTTGTTCTCTTGGTGTTCTGTGGTTGTTCTGTGGATGTTCTCTTGATGTTCTGTGGATGTTCTCTTGATGTTCTGTGGATGTTCTCTTGATGTTCTGTGGATGTTCTCTTGGTGTTCTGTGGTTGTTCTGTGGATGTTCTCTTGACATTCTGTGGATGTTCTCTTGACGTTCTCTTGATGTTCTCCATGTGGTCCGTGGAGTCATAAAGTGAACATTTATTTGTGTTTGTTTTTGTTGGTCTGTTTTTGGAGGGTTTCATGGTGCAGTTCTGCTGTTGCTTTGACCTCCTCCTCTTTATCTCTCTCCCTCTCTCCTCTCCTCTTTTTTCTTTCCGTACAGTCTGTCTTTCTCTCACTCGTCTCTTCTCTCGTGCATAATCCTGTTTGCGTGTCATAAATCACATGTAAATATCCCATGAGCGGCGGCGAGAGCCGAGCCGATGAAGATGAGAACGCCGTGATTTATAAAAGCACGAGGAGGAGGCGCAGAGGACAGAGCCGTACGAGCACCAGGAGCCGTACGAGCGCCAGGAGCCGTGTGTTTCAGATGTGTGTCTGTGTGTGTGTGTTTGTGTGTGTGTCTATATGTGTGTGTTTGTGTTTACACGGGGCCTTTGTTTGTTCCTGTGGTTCTGTGCTGTTTGTGATGATTCTGTATAATCAGATAATGGGGCCCCTGCTGCTGCTTAATGGGCCCCTCATTTGTCCACAGCATCAGAGAGTCAGAGCGGTGCGGGGTCGGAGCGTCGCGGGGTTGGTGCGGGGTCGGGGCGGCGCTGGGGCGGCGGCGTTTCTCTCGTGTTTAGTTTTAATAATCATGTTTTACAGATGAGTTTTGTTATTTATGAGTCTGAAGCAGAAGAAGAAAAAAAACATGAACAGAAACATGAAGCTAACACGTGAAGCTAACACATGAAGCTAACACGTGAAGCTAACACGTGAAGCTAACACATGAGGCTAACGTATGAAGATAATGCATGAAGCTAACATATGAGGCTAACACATGAAGCTAACCCATGAACTTAACACATGAAGCTAACGCATAAAGCTAACACATGACGCTATCACATGAAGCTAACGCATGAAGCTAATGCAAAAGGCTAACGCTTAGAACTTAATACATGAAGCTAACGCATAAATAAACACATAAAAATGTGTTATTTATGCGTTAGCTTCATGAAGAAACATGAAGCTAACATATGACGCTAACGCATGAGGCTAACACATGAAGTTAACGCATGAACTTAACGCATGAAGCTAACACACGAAACTAACATATGACGCTAATGCATGAAGATAACACATGAATATATCACATGAAGCTAACGCATGAAGCTAACACATGTATATATGTGTAGATATATGTATATATAGTGTGTAGATAAATATGTACATAAGGTGTACAGTCCGCGTCCCGGTCTCAGTCTGAGGTCCCAGTCCACGTCCCGGTCTCAGTCTGAGGTCCCAGTCCGCGTCCCGGGCCTCAGTAAACATGTGTCTGTAGATAAACGTCTTTTTTCCGCTGCAGATTTATGAAACGAGCCGCAGTCTCTTTGTGGCGACTGGACGACCTCTGACCTCAGCTCGTTTACGTCTCGTCGCTCAAACCCGGAGTCACGTTACACACACGTCACACGCACGTTTCACGCTCACACAGCTGTTAAAGTCTTCCCGGGACATTTCCAGCCGTGTGAGACAGACTGATGACTGTGTTTGTCGAAATGGGGACCGGAGTGTAATGTGTCCCAGATGAGGGCGGTTTGTGAACTTCAGCAGAAACACGTGTCGTTTCCGTGTAGATTTAAATCACTACAGTTTCGGTGGCTCAGTTTCGGGGCGTGACTGAAGCTGCTTTTACACAGATCAGAACATTTGGATGTTTTCGGGAGAGCGACGCGTCTGTAAAACCGCTGACATTTCAAAAACGGAGCTGAGCACATTTTTCACTCCGCCGCAGATGGAAGCGCCTGGAAAAAGCAGAAGTGTCGTTTTACTGAATATACACGTTTAAAATACTGAACGCCGTGACTCACAAAAACCAAACAACTCTGTCCAAATCTCAACTGGAACTATAAGAACATTTACTCGTCCGACACTGAACTTTTACTGCTTTTTGAGTAATATATTTTGCAGTAACAGTACAAGACAGAAAAGAAAAACTCAAATCCGTAACTGGACAAAACGTTGTAGGAGTGAAGACGTTTAGCTGCTCGTCCAAGCCGCGGCTTGGACGAGCAGCTAAACGTCTTCACTCCTACAAGTCCCTCGTTTATCTCGGGGTTTACGTAAAAAAAAATAGTCGTCAGTTTTATTTTGTACATTATTCTCTCTGTTTTTGTCTGTCAAACCCCTCACCACACACTTTATACACTTTTCTCACACAGGCGTTAACATTTTCTCACATTTCTCTCTCGTTTAAACTCTCTCAAAGTTCAAACCTTCGTAGGCGTCTTTGTCGGTGCAGAACGTTTCATCGACATTGTGGGTTTTGTCGGGGAGAAAACAAATTGCAAACGTACAGCACTTCAGAGTCACACTGAGATCCAACGTTTATGTAAATTTGTCTGAACACATTCTGTACTGGACAGGAGACACGGCACGGAGGAGACTGATGGACAATGGTCTACAGTCCAACAGCCAATCAGGACGCACGACACAATGGTCTACAGTCCAACAGCCAATCAGGACGCACGACACAATGGTCTACAGTCCAACAGCCAATCAGGACGCACGACACATGCACGTAAAAAAAAAAAAGCATGTAAAATTGGACAAAAATAAATAAATCTGCGCAAATAGTGACGGACGACTGTACACGAAGCAAACACACGTGTTCAGACGCCACTTTACATGGGGTTTTTATTTTGAGGTTTGTTTGTTTTTTTGCGTTTATTATTATTGTATTTGTAACTTTTTTATTTGTAATTTTGAGGTTTTGGTTTTTTTTTTGTTATTGTCAGTTATTTATTTATTTATTTTTTATTTTGAGTTTTTTTTTTCTGTTTTGTGTCCTCTGTGTCCTCTCTGTGTCCCCTCTCTCCTCTCTCTGTCTCTGCTGCTTCAGACTCATTTTGGTCTTAAATGTTCGTATTAACCCTCTACATGATCCTGGGGTTTTTATTTCACTATTGTGTCTGTAAATCAAGATATGAACATTAATAACAGACAAATCAGGTCCTTCTTTCCCCGAGGTCGCTCCTGTTAGCGTTAGCAACAGGTTTGATTGACAGCGTTCTCTGCTAAACCGGTGACACGAGCAGAAAGGGGCGTGACCTTCAACAGCCTCGCTCCTGATTGGTTCTTTTGTTGCTATGATACTCTCTGTTGGATTATATTTAGAGCTGATTTCGCCCGTACATTTGGAGTCGACCGCCGCGGTGACGTCGCTCTCTCAGCTCACGTCTTCGTATCGTTCGTGTTTTGACGTTTCCGTTCGTGTCCCGGAGCAGCTCTGATCACAGCGGGAGCGTTTGGATCGTGAGGCGCAGTTAAACCGGAGCAGCTCTCTCTCTCTGTGGTTCTATAGGCTCCACGTCTGCCCCCGATGCCTTTAAGAATCTGAGCTATTTTATTTTTCCTTTAGCCTCAAATCAATTCCAGACACAGCGGTTTCCTGCCCTCCCCCCGGGGCCACACCGCAGCCCTCTGAGTCACACACACGCCGCTCCGAGGGCCCCGGCTTATTCCTGGAACTGTCGGCCTCGTCTCGAGAGCGGCTCGGCTTCTTTCTGTATCACGTTCCGCCGTTCCACACGATGTGCCGCAGCATCGTTCCCAGATCCAAATTATACAGGAGAAAATACAGATTACGCCGCTGCTCAATTAAGAACGCCGGGGTTTGGAGCGCGGTCAGAAACTCGACACTCGGCTGGACTCTGGCCCAGGGCTCGGGGCTAATGGGCAGTTTGGATTTCAGTAAAAAGAGCAGTCAGCCAAACTGAAAGGAACTGTTATTACGTTTTATAAATCAGACACACGACCTTTGGTTTGATCATGTTTGTTTGTTTGTTGCTAACATTTGCGTTTGTTGCTAATGTTTGCGTTTGTTGCTAACGTTTGCGTTTGTTGCTAACGTTTGCGTTTGATGCTAACGTTTGCGTTTGTTGCTAATGTTTGCGTTTGTTGCTAAAGCATTTATTTTCAACGAAAGAACATCCTCATCATCATTCAGCCGTCTGTTTATTCATAGAAATTCTCCAGTCTCTCTGTTCACTCTCTCTCTCTGTCCTCCCTCTCTCTCTCTCTGTCTTCTCTCTCTCTCTCTCTCTGTCTTCTCTCTCTCTCTCTCTCTGTTTGCTCTCTCTCTCTCCCCCTCTCCCTCTCTCTTCTCTCTCTCTGCTCTTGTGGCTGACCCTCATATAAACTTCAGGGCCATATTTCAGGGTTTATTTCTTGGACACTCTTGGCAGATAAAGACGCGTTGTTCTCCAGATTGTCCCGGGACGTTCGGTCTGGGCCCGTTTCCTGTCGCTCTGTGACCTTTGACCCGGGCACATGGGCCTCGTGAATCGTCTGTAATAACGTCGTGTGCTCCTGAAGATCTGCGGTCGGAGCTGGAGTTTGAGTGAAAACATGTGTGAGCTGACGAGGAGCTGCAGGAGCACGCCAGGTCAGACTCAAACGGAACAAACGGAACAAACTCCAGGTCCACTCTAACTTCAGGTCCAGGCGCTGCAGCGTGTGGCGTTTTGTTGTGACGTTTACGGCGACGTCAGCTCCACTGGACACTGCAGTTTTCTAACAGAATTTGCAGATTTGTTTCTTTTCTTTCGTGGTTTTAGATGAATATTGTGATTTGTGAACAGAATGATCCACAGAGATGAGAACCATAGAGACACAAGCACAGAGGGGCTGATTTAAAGCCGCTCTGTGTATTTTTTCTGGTGGGGGTCTGACACCTGCTTGATTTCATGCAGAGGTTTTTGCTTTGGGGCAGTGAACCATTTGGGAAAATATCACATTATCATTTCTCTGACAAGTTTTGAGATTAGATTTGCTATTTTAGTTTTAATAACAGGATTCAGTCCAAAGTTCAGATTTAAAACGAGGCCAGAAGAAACGACTGAAATGTGAACTGACAAACTAGAACAAGAATCACATTTCAGAGCATGTCCTGATCTAAACTACAGTGTGAGACGTTTTATAAAGAATAACACAGGACCAGACTGTTTATATAAATGCACAGAGCTAACCTGCTAACGCCGCGCTACAAACAGGAAGTGATCATGGACGCACTTCCTGTTCCATCGACTCGTCATTCTGGTCTTAAATGTTCGTATTAACCCTCTACATGATCCTGGGGTTTTTATTTCACTATTGTGTCTGTAAATCAAGATATGAACATTAATAACAGACACATCAGGCGCCTCCTGTTAGCGTTAGCAACAGGTTTGATTGACAGCGTTGCTAAGGGCCTGCTCTCTGTTAAACCAGCGGTGTGGATGAGAAGGGGCGTTACCTTCAACAGCCTCACTCCTGATTGGCTCTTTGGTTGCTATGATACTCGTGGTCTATACCTGCTTCATTTGAAGCTGAAGCTGTGGTGACGTCTCACTCCGTCTGGACAGTTGTGTTTGTGGAGGAGTGATGTTTTTTGCAGATGTTTTTTTTCTAAAGGCGTCGATTGAAGCAGAGATTCCAGTAACAATAGTGAAGTGCAACTGCCAGAAGTGACCAGTGTGAACCTGAGTCTGCGTCACTGACCGTCCCGTTCGTCCCGTTCGTCCCGTTCGTCCCGTTCGTCACCGTCCCGTTCGTCCCGTTCGTGGATCTTCCCTGGTTCCTCTCGTGGCGTCGTTGTTTGTCTCTGAACAGTCACACACTGTAGCTGAGTTGAGTTTCTTCATCTGAAGCGTAAACGTCCTGAAACAGAAGAAGAAGCTTGAATTGACTGGCAGCCATTTTGTGCAGAAGTGTCAGAGTCTAATCAAACGGAGCTCGTTAACACAATGATTGCAGAGTATTTCCAACACCATTGTGCGACTCGCCGCTGCACACGCTAATCACAAGGAGCTAATCACACGAGGACTCGCCGCGTGTTTGTGTTTGAGGAGCGTTTTGTGACGACAAATGAGACTTGAGCTCAACAAAAGAGACGCTAATGAGGCACGAGACGAACGCACAACAATGTGTGCGACGCTCAGGGGGCGGGGCCTCGCCACAGAGTCACACTGTGATCAGAAAACACCACCCAAACACCAACAATACACCACCCAAACACCACCCATACACCACCCAAACACCACCCATACACCAACAATACACCACCCAAACACCAACAATACACCACCCAAACACCACCCAAACACCAACAATACACCACCCAAACACCAACAATACACCACCCAAACACCAACAATACACCAACAATACACCAACAATACACCACCCAAACACCAACAATACACCACCCAAACACCAACAATACACCACCCAAACACCAACAATACACCACCCAAACACCAACAATACACCACCCAAACACCACCCAAACACCAACAATACACCACCCAAACACCAACAATACACCACCCAAACACCAACAATACACCACCCAAACACCAACAATACACCACCCATACACCAACAATACACCACCCATACACCAACAATACACCACCCAAACACCACCCATACACCAACAATACACCACCCAAACACCACCCAAACACCAACAATACACCACCCAAACACCAACAATACACCACCCAAACACCAACAATACACCACCCAAACACCAACAATACACCACCCAAACACCAACAATACACCACCCAAACACCACCCAAACACCAACAATACACCACCCAAACACCAACAATACACCACCCAAACACCAACAATACACCACCCATACACCAACAATACACCACCCATACACCACCCATACACCACCCAAACACCAACAATACACCACCCAAACACCACCCATACACCACCCGTACACCAACAACACACCACCCAAACGCCTAAAGTAATAGTAAGTAGTAGTAATATTAGTAGTAGTATAGCGGTGTAGTATTAGTAGTAGTAGTAGCAGTAATAGTAGTAGTAGTAGTAATAGTATATTTGCTCTGTGGGCCTTGGAGGTGATCTGGAGGAGGTGCTTAGGGGGAGGTGCTCGGGGGAGGTGCTCAGGGGGAGGTGCTCAGGGGGAGGTGCTCGGGGGGAGGTGCTCGGGGGAGGTGCTCCCTCCGTCCCTCCTCAGAGTCCTCCCTCAGTCGTTCTAATTGAAAGACAATTAAAGGTCGGGTTTCGTGGTCGGTTTCTGTTTCAGCTTTTAGCCGACCACAGATCACTGCACAGAAACACGACACCCCCACGGCGCCGCTCACTTCCTCGTTACAAAACTGTGGTGTCCAATAAGAGCTGACGCCGCCGTAAACGTCACGACAAAGCGCCGCGTGCTGTCGGCGCCCCCTGTGGACAGATGCACGTCACACTAGAGAAACATGTTTGTTACATTTGGACCAAATCCTTTATTTAAAAAAAAAAAACCCAAAGAGTCACACAGGCCCCGCCTCCATCTGAGGTTATGACATCATCATGTTCTGGAACATGAATGCAGACGATAATGAGACAGAGCTCACACACACATAGACACACACATAGACACACACACAGACACACACACACACCAACACACCCCCACAGAGACACACACACACAGAGACACTTATCATTAAACACACACACATGTTTAATCTGTTTACTGCAGTGACCTGTGTTTGACCCTGAGCCTCCATCAGCTGCTCACACTGTCCCTGTGCTCATGCAAACAGGGGCCACAGAGGGCGAGCGGGGGCCCGCGGAGGGCGAGCGGGGCCCGCGGAGGGCGAGCGGGGCCCGCGGAGGGCGAGCGGGGCCCGCGGAGGGCGAGCGGGGCCCGCGGAGGGCGAGCGGGGCCTCCCGTGTGTGTGTTTGTCCTGTGTCTGAACTCGAGCTTGAGGCTCGATTCACAAAAATATAGTTAACACCATATTTAAGATTTTACTAAAAATCATATTTATTTATTCTGTGAAGTTTATAATTTTACTTCCTGGACTCAGGCAGCAGACAGATGTGTGACATGTAGAACCCGTCTGCACGGCCGTCTGCACGTCCGTCTGCACGGCTCAGACCTTCACATTGTCGTAGTGAAACGCGGGGCCAGACTTCTGCTTCTTGGACGTGTACGATATTTTTCCACAGTTGAATAAAAGTGTTTTTTTATTTTCTAAATGTTTTTAAATGAGACTCTGTGTCTCTGTTTATAAAGAGTTTTGTCCTCAGAGCTCATAGTGCACCGTTAGCATGCTAGTGTGTGTTAGCATGTCACATGTTCAGTGTTGGGACGTAAATAAATACATGAACCAAGAACATGTGCTCACATTCAGAGTAGCTGTACTCTGATAGAGGTACTCCTCACTACAGTTACAGTTACTTTCCTGTCAGAGTCGTTCAGGCTCAAACGGCTCGAGGTGAAGTCACAAGTTTCACTGATGAAACATGAAGCTGTTTGAATTCTCTGATACGATTTAATCAATAATTTAAAGTAACTTTGTGTAAATGTTTTCAGAAACACCCTCATGTTCTCCGTGTTCTCCACATTCTCCACATTCTTCACGTTCTTCGTGTTCTCCATGTTCTTCGTGTTCTTCGTGTTCTTCGTGTTCTGCTGATGTGGCACCACAAATGTGACTTTTGTTTTGTTTGAAGTTTCTGTTAAAGTAAAATGAGGACCTGTGATTCGTCTGAACTGAAGCTCTGACTCCGCCTCCTTCTGTGTTCCAGACTCTGATTGGCTGTGATCTGTGTCCACTGTGATGAGTGACAGCGGGTCTGTTCTGAGCTAACGCACTCACAGCGGCGCTAACGGGACGAGGAGCTCCTCCCACGGTCATGGCGCTGACGGGCAAAAGCGGGGCCCCCGGGCTGCTCAGGGCCGTCCTCCTTCTGCTCGGGGTCACGGGCCTCTGCAGCGTCACGTCTGCGGCCAGGAGAGCAGCCACGCTGGAACACAGAGCACACACACACAGACACACACACACAGGTGAGGACACAGACACACCGACACACACACACAGACACACACACACAGACACACACACAGACACACCCCCACAGGTGAGGACACAGACACACACACAGACACACACACACAGGTGAGGACACAGACACACCGACACACACACACACACACACACCCCCACAGGTGAGGACACACACACAGACACACCCCGACAGACACACACACAAGCACACGTTTATGAGACACTATTATAGAGAGTGACCTGGAGCTGTGTCAACCTCTGTCTGAGTTCATCTAGTAATATAAAAAAGTGTGTGTGTTCACACATGTGTTCATGTGTGTGTGTGTGTGTGTTCATGTGTGTTCATGTGTGTGTGTGTTCATGTGTGTTCATGTGTGTGTGTGTTCATGTGTGTTCATGTGGGTGGGGGTGTGTGTGTGTATGTTCATGTGTTCATGTGTGTGTTGATGTGTATGTGTGTGTGTTCATGTGTGTTCATGTGTGTGTGTGTTCATGTGTGTGTGTGTTCATGTGTGTGTTTATGTGTGTGTGTGTTTATGTGTGTGTGTGTTCATGTGTGTGTTTATGTGTGTGTGTGTTTATGTGTGTGTGTGTTCATGTGTGTGTGTGTTCATGTGTGTTTATGTGTGTGTGTGTTCATGTGTGTGTGTGTTCATGTGTGTTTATGTGTGTGTGTGTTCATGTGTGTGTTTATGTGTGTGTGTGTTTATGTGTGTGTGTGTTCATGTGTGTGTGTGTTCATGTGTGTTTATGTGTGTGTGTGTTCATGTGTGTGTGTGTTCATGTGTGTTTATGTGTGTGTGTGTTCATGTGTGTGTGTGTTCATGTGTGTGTGTGTTTATGTGTGTGTGTGTTCATGTGTGTGTGTGTTCATGTGTGTGTGTGTTTTCATGTGTGTGTGTGTTTATGTGTGTGTGTGTTCATGTGTGTGTGTGTTCATGTGTGTGTGTGTTCATGTGTGTGTGTGTTCATGTGTGTGTGTGTTTATGTGTGTGTGTGTTCATGTGTGTGTGTGTTCATGTGTGTGTGTTCATGTGTGTGTGTGTGTTTATGTGTGTGTATGTGTGTGTGTTCATGTGTGTGTTGATGTCCAGCCCCTGACCCTCTGCGTCTCGTCCTCAGGTCACAGACACCATCACCGGTCGGGGAAGGTGGGTCAGGTGCTGCACCGCTCCAAACGGGGCTGGGTGTGGAACCAGTTCTTTGTGATCGAGGAGTACACGGGCCCAGACCCCGTCTTAGTGGGCAGGGTAAGGACGCCACGGCCGACCACGCCCACTTCAGTTCACCTGTGCTAATGGAAGAACGATCTCACGACACTTTAAGTTCTCAGA
The DNA here is from genome assembly GCF_009829125.3 of Periophthalmus magnuspinnatus. NCBI lineage: Eukaryota > Metazoa > Chordata > Actinopteri > Gobiiformes > Gobiidae > Periophthalmus > Periophthalmus magnuspinnatus. The sequence continues at coordinate 32,461,873 of NC_047140.1, forward strand.
GTAAAAGTATCTGTCTCATCACGACAGAGAAATATCACGATAAACGATAAACGATAATATTAAAACTACTTTATTCCACAGACACATTTAAAATAAATCAGGAGAATCACAGCGAAACGTTTTAAACACAACGTCCCAACGATCCTCAGACGATTCTCCCGTCGACGGCTCAGATTTGACCTTTTCACGTCAAAATGTCAAACTCTCTCCATTTTTGAAGATAAATAAGCTCCGTGTTTGAGTCGGTCCAGTGACTGTGACGTTTATTACATCATCGCTCTCCTCTCCACAGCTCCACTCAGACGTGGACTTGGGCGACGGGAACATCAAATACATCCTGTCGGGAGAAGGCGCCGGCACCATCTTCGTCATCGATGATAAAACAGGAAACATCCACGCCACCAAGACGCTGGACCGCGAGGAGCAGGCGCAGTACACGCTGACCGCTCAGGCCGTCGCCCGAGACACCAACAAACCCCTGGAGCCGCCGTCCGAGTTCATCGTCAAAGTCCAAGACATCAACGACAACCCGCCCGAGTTCCTCCACGGGCCGTACTACGCCAGCGTCCCCGAGATGTCCAACGTGGGTGAGTGTCCAACGGCTTTAAAAAAAAACACGTTTAAAAACACGTCTGTGGGTTTAATCTGGAAAAATCAGATTTAAACATCAGCCAGTCAGTTCTCCTCAACGAGACGATGTGTGTGGAGTAAAACCAGACCAGACCAGACTAGACCAGACCAGAGCAGACCAGAGCAGACTAGAGCAGACCAGACCAGAGCAGACTAGAGCAGACCAGAGCAGACCAGAGCAGACCAGAGCAGACTAGAGCAGACCAGACCAGAGCAGACTAGAGCAGACCAGACCAGAGCAGACTAGAGCAGACCAGACCAGAGCAGACCAGACTAGACCAGAGCAGACCAGACCAGACCAGAGCAGACTCCACTAGAGTTTTCTCAGGCTCATATTTCAGTTTAAAGTGTTTTCCAGACTCTCAGATGTGACAGTTCTATAAACTTTTGGACAGAGTGGAAACAAAATCACTGGAACCTGCTCAGAGTCACAGCGGCTCTGTGTGAGTGTGTGCAGTGGCTCTGTGGCTCAGTGCCTCTGTGGCTCAGTGCCTCTGTGGCTCAGTGCCTCAGTGGCTCTGTTTGAGTGGCTCCTCTGGACGCTCTCTCTCTCTGACCTGAGGTGGACGATGTCTCTGAGTCTGACCTCACGTTTGGCTCCTCTGTGTCTTTAAAGAGCCGATCAGACTCAGGTCCTCACTCTGTCACGTTTCAGCTCCAGTTTCAGTTTGATGCTTCAGCTGTAGTTCTGTTCTGTTCTGTTCTGTTCTGTTCTGTTCTGTTTTCTGCTGCAGACGACGACTCAAACAGAAAAATAAATCATGTTAAATACAAAAATCTTGACTGAACCTGTGACCTGAGGACAGTGAAGGTGTGAATGTGTCGTCAGAGTTTCATTTGTTTGACTGATTCTTGTTTTAGATTCAGACTTTACTCTCATGATTTTCTGGATTCTTCAGCCGACTTGTTCTTTTCATGAAGTCGTTTGGATGAATGTTCCTCGTGTTAAAATGGCGTCCTGTTTGGCGCAGGGACGTCGGTGATGCAGGTGACGGCCACAGACGCAGACGACCCGACGTACGGGAACAGCGCCCGCCTCGTCTACAGCATCCTGCAGGGACAGCCCTACTTCTCTGTGGAGCCTCAGACCGGTCAGTGCTGCACCCAAGCACCACCCGACACACAAGCACCACCCGACACACGAGCACCACCCGACACACGAGCACCACCCGACACACAAGCACCACCCGACACACAAGCACCACCCGACACACAAGCACCACCCGACACACGAGCACCACCCGACACACAAGCACCACCCGACACACAAGCACCATCCGACACACAACACCCACCCGACAAACACAAGCACCACCCGACACACAAGCACCACCCGACACACAACACCCACCCGACACCCAAGCACCACCCGACACACAGGCACCACCCGACACACAACACCCACCCGACAAACACAAGCACCACCCGACACACAAGCACCACCCGACACACAAGCACCACCCAACACACAAGCACCACAGGACACACAAGCACCACCCGACACACAAGCACCACCCGACACACAAGCACCACCCGACACACAAGCACCACAGGACACACAAGCACCACCCGACACACAAGCACCACCCGACACACAAGCACCACCCGACACACAAGCACCATCCGACACACAACACCCACCCGACAAACACAAGCACCACCCGACACACAAGCACCACCCGACACACAACACCCACCCGACACCCAAGCACCACCCGACACACAGGCACCACCCGACACACAACACCCACCCGACAAACACAAGCACCACCCGACACACAAGCACCACCCGACACACAAGCACCACCCGACACACAACACCCACAGGACACACAAGCACCACCCGACACACAACACCCACAGGACACACAAGCACCACCCGACACACAAGCACCACCCGACACGCAAGCACCACCCGACACGCAAGCACCACCCGACACACAACACCCACAGGACACACAAGCACCACCCGACACCCAAGCACCACCCGACACACAAGCACCACCCGACACACGAGCACCACCCAACACACAAGCACCACCCGACAAACACAAGCACCACCCGACACACAAGCACCGCCCGACACACAAGCACCGCCCGACACACAAGCACCGCCCGACACACAACACCCACCCGACACACAAGCACCACCCGACACACAAGCACCACCCGACACACAAGCACCACCCGACACACAACACCCACCCGACACACAAGCACCACCCGACACACAAGCACCGCCCGACACACAAGCACCGCCCGACACACAAGCACCGCCCGACACACAACACCCACCCGACACACAAGCACCACCAGACACACAGGCACCACCCGACACACAAGCACCACCCGACACACAGGCACCACCCGACACACAAGCACCACCCGACACACAAGCACCGCCCGACACACAAGCACCGCCCGACACCCGAGCACCACCCGACACACGAGCACCACCCGACACACAAGCACCACCCGACACACAGGCACCACCCGACACACAGGCACCACCCGACACACGAGCACCACCCGACACACAACACCCACCCGACACACGAGCACCACCCGACACACGAGCACCACCCGACACACGAGCACCGCCCGACACACGAGCACCGCCCGACACACGAGCACCGCCCGACACACGAGCACCACCCGACACACGAGCACCACCCGACACCCGAGCACCGCCCGACACCCAAGCACCGCCCGACACACAAGCACCACCCGACACACAACACCCACAGGACACACAACGGTGTTACTGTGTGTATTGTGTCACTATGGCAACTGCAGAACATTCCACCACAGAGACGCATGTAGAACACCCCCAGTGTGACGTCAGTGTGTTCCATTACCGGCGTTTGATGCTCTGAAATATCTTACTGTGAGCGGGGCCGCCTTTCCACAGATCTGACCTGTGACATGCCTGGAGGTGACAGTGGGTTTAATGCCATACTGTGGAACATTCCAGACAAAACAAATCCACAGAGAAGCTCCTTTAAACCTTTGTCTCCTGGAGAATGTGCAGCTCAGAACAAACTTCAGCTGGAGCCTGAGGGTTTTAACGACGGTCAGAGGACCTCAGAGGACCTCAGAGGACCTCAGCACAGCGAGGGCGAGGGGGGGGGCTGCATCTGTCGGAGCAGTGTGGTCAGGCTCAGGGGGAGGTGTGTGTGTGTGTGTGTGTGTGTGTGTGTCTGAGCTGAATCTGCCTAATCAAACGACCCGGGCTCAGGTCCAGAGCTCACATTTATAAGACTGAGATTATGAGCAACACACACAACACACACATATATATACACACAACACACACATGTATACACACAACACACACAACACACACAACACACACAAACACTGACCACACACTGATCACACACTGACACACACGTACACACACTGAACACACACTGACACACCCCGACACACACTGAACACACTGACACACACTGAACACACACTGACACACACTGAACACACACTGACACACACTGAACACACACTGACACACCCCGACACACACTGAACACACTGACACACACTGACACACACTGAACACACACTGACACACCCCGACACACACTGAACACACTGACACACACTGACACACACTGAACACACTGCCTTGTGAGGAGCCTAACGTGTCTCAGACGTATGTGCTTCATGTGGCATCACTGTGTGTTTTGTTAAATGGAACAAAATGAAGTTGTTTCTGTTTCAAAAACAAGGAGCAAAAAAAATACAAAAATAAAAGAGTCATGTTTGTCTGAATGTGGCTCGTTTGGCTCAACATCTCGTCTTTTTTTTTATTTCATGTTTTTATTTTTACACTTTTACCTAAAGAAACATTATGTAGTTTTATTCAAATCTGAGCTCGACCCAAACACGAGGGAAACACTGTCAATACCACGGTGATAAGAGTCTAATGCAGCGCCACCTGTCTCCCTGTTCTGGAACTACAGTTCTCATTCATTTTTCCCACAGACTTTACAAAAAAAAAAGATCTGACTTGTCTGTTGATCTCTACGGGCGACAGCGGCTCAGTTGGTAGAGCGTTTGCCCACTGATCTGAAGGTTTGTGGTTCAGAAACAGGAAGTGCTCGTGGTTTTTATTTCACTCGTGCGTCTGTAAATTAAGACATGAACATTAAAAACAGAAAGGTGGTTCCTTGATATAAAGCCCCTTATTAACATGTGACCTTTGACCTTTCACCTGTCCCCGAAGGCATCATCCGGACGGCGCTGCCCAACATGGACCGGGAGGCGCGGCAGGAGTACGACGTGGTGATCCAGGCCAAGGACATGGGGGGCCACATGGGGGGCCTCTCCGGGACCACCGAGGTCAAGATCACACTCACGGACGTCAACGACAACCCGCCCAAGTTCCCCCAGAGTGAGTCCGAGCTCCAGGTTTGAACAAATCCACAGAAAAAAACGAAAACAAAAAAGTCATAAAAGGCCTGGTCCATCAGTGTCTCTCAGATTTACATTTGACTTTTTATAAACAAACAGAAAACATCAAACAAACGAAGAAACAAGAAACGAAACAGGAAAGAAAAACACGACATAAACTCGACTGAATGTGTTTGTTTATTTTCATTTGTCTTCATGTTTCTGATGTCGTCTTTATTCAGAGGACACCTCCACCTGCACAGACGCTGCAGCGGGACAGAGACTGAGGGAGGGAGGGTGGAGGGACAAGGACAGTGTCAGCGGTCAGGGGTCAGGGGTCAGACTCCATGTGGTGCATTTAGCCTAAAACAGCAGAGTCCTGAGAAACAGACACAAACTTTAAGAAATAAGATGAAGACATGATTTAATTTATGTTTGTGTGTGTGTGTGTGTATGTGTGTGCGTATATGTGTGTGTGTGTATGTGTGTGTGTGTACATGTGTGCGTATGTGTGTGTATGTGTGTGTGTGTATGTGTGCGTTGGGGTGTGTGTCTCTCTGCTCTTCCTCTGTTCATTGTGTGTATATGTGTGTTTGTGTATATGTGTGTGTGTGTATATGTGTGTATATGTGTGCGTTGGGGGGTGTGTCTCTTCGTATGTTCATTGTGTGTGTGTGTGTGTGTGTGTGTGTGTACATGTGTGCGTTGGGGTGTGTGTCTCTTCGTCTGTTCGGTGTGTGTGTGTGTGTGTACATGTGTGCGTTGGGGTGTGTGTACATGTGTGTGTTGGGGTGTGTGTCTCTGTGCTCCTCCTCTGTTCATTGTGTGTGTGTGTGTATATGTGTGTAGGGGTGTGTATGTGTGTATATGTGTGCGTTGGGGTGTGTGTCTCTTCGTCTGTTCGGTGTGTGTATATGTGTGTACATGTGTGCGTTGGGGTGTGTGTACATGTGTGCGTTGGGGTGTGTGTACATGTGTGCGTTGCGGTGTGTGTACATGTGTGCGTTGCGGTGTGTGTACATGTGTGCGTTGGGGTGTGTGCCTCTGTGCTCCTCCTCTGTTCATTGTGTGTGCATGTGTGTGTATGTGTATATGTGTGTGTATATGTGTATGTGTGTGTAGGGGTGTGCGTGTGTGTGTGTATATGTGTACATGTGTGCGTTGGGGTGTGTGTCTCTTCGTCTGTTCATTG